>NC_092822.1:102515000-102720000 GCF_023375885.2 Dermacentor andersoni
TTTTTCTGAGACGGTAATGGAAAATTTAGAGAGTCTGCGTTTTTCTGAGGAGTTCGGCGTAACTCCCTACATGTACGAACCGATTGCGAAGAGCCGGCCTCTCGAAGAAGCAAACGATGCTGATGCGAGCAGTGCTTTCGACGTGAACTAAAGCAAAGTCTTGGGATCTCCTCGTGTTGGAAATGCTCTTTGGTGAGTATGTTTTCTGCAAAGCAATCTAGTGATCTCGCCGATCTTTCGCCGATCTAGTGAGCTTGTTTCCGGTCAAACAACTGTAGTGTTGTGTTCCTGCATGCCTCCTCGTGGAACGTAAGCGGGGATGCGATCGTCGGCATTTGTGCGCTGTCCAAAGCTGTCCGCAATATCCAAAGACGATTTAAACGCGTGAAAAACTTCCCGGTTCATGCAGTACGTGTAGTGACCTTCATCTGTTGACTACCACGTTGACTACCACTCACGTTGACTACCACGCATGTTAACTACCACTCTACATACACGCAGACGCACCAACAAAGGAATGCAGGTTACGATGGAAGCAGATTACGATGGCACGCACGCAGAAACAAGCGCGGTCAGGCACGGTCGCGGACGCTGCGAAGGAACGAAACACTAGAGTTGACGTCATAACACCGCGGTTTCCGGTCTCCGCTCGCATCGTCATCGTCAGCTGCAGCGCGCGGCATTCGACGGGGGGCGGAGCTACAGCGCAATTTCAACCGACGATTACGTCGCTCCTAATTGAAAAAAAAAATAACCCAAAATTTTACCTACATGGTTTATAAGGTTCCCGCACCCGTATATGAGCATCTTATTGAATTCGACAGACTCTTCAGCTTCCCTTTAATAAGAGGTACAGATTGAAGGTCCTACAGGTCTACGCCCCCACATCCACTCATGGTGACCAGGAAGTCGAAAGCTTCGATGAAGACGTGGAATCGGCGATGGGTAAAGTCAAAAGAAAATACACTATACTGATGGGCGACTTCAATGCCAGGGTAGACAAGAAGCAGGCTGGAGACAAGTCAGTAGGGGAATATGGCATAGGTTCTAGGAATAGCAGGGGAGAGTTATTAGTAGAGTTTGCAGAACAGAATAATATGCGGATAATGAATACCTTCTTCCGCAAGCGGGATAGTCGAAAGTGGACGTGGAGGAGCCTAAAAAGGCGAGACTAGAAATGGAATAGACCTTATACTCTGCGCTAACCCTGGCATCATACACGATGTGGACGTGCTCGGCAAGGGGCGCTGCAGTTACCATAGGATGGTAAGAACTCAAATTAGCCTAGACTTGAGGAGGGAACGAGAGAAACTTGTACATAAGAAGCCGCTCAATGAGTTAGCGGTAAGAGGGAAAATAGAGTAATTCCGGATCAAGCTACAGAACAGGTATTCGGCTTTAACTCAGGAAGAGGGCCTTGGTGTTGAAGCAATGAACGACAATTTTATGGGCATCATTAACGAGTTTCCAATAGAAGTCGGTGGCAACACAGCTAGACAGGATAATAGTAAGCTATCGCAGGAGCCGAAAGATGTGATAAAAAATGCCAATGTATGAAAACCTCTAACCCTGCAGCTAGAATAGAACTGGCAGAACATTCCAAGTTAATCAACAACCGTAAAACAGCCGGCATAAGGAAGTATAATATGGATAGAATTGAATAGGCTCTCAGGAACGGAGGAAGCCTAAAAGCAGTAAGGAAGAAACTAGGAATAGGCAAGAATCAGATGTGTGCGTTAAGAGACAAAGCTGGCAACATTATTACTAATATGGATGACATAGTCCAAGTTGCTGAGGAGTTCTATTGAGATTTATACAGTACCAGTGGCAGCCACAACGATAATGGGAGAGAGAATAGTCTAGAGGAATTCGAAGTCTCACAAGTAACGCCGGAAGAAGTAAAGAAAGCCTTGGGAGCTATGCAAAGGGGGATGGCATATGGGCAGGATCAGGTAACAGCACAGTTGTTGAAGGATGGTGGGCAGATTGTTCTAAAAAGCTGGTCACCCTGTATACGCAATGCCTCATGAACTCGAGCGTACCGGGATCTTGGAAGAACAATAACATAATCCTAATCCATAAGAAAGGGGACGCCAAGGACTTGGAAAATTATAGACCGTTCAGCTTACTGTTCGTTACCTACGAAGTACTTACTAAGGTAATCGCATATAGAATCAGGAACACCTTAGACTTCTGTCAGCCAAAGGACCAGGCAGGACTCTGTAAAGACTACTCAACAATAGACCATATTCACACTGTGAATCAGGTGATAGAGAAATGCGCGGAATATAACCAACCCGTATATATAGCTGTCATTGATTACGCGAAAGCGTTTGATTCAGTCGAAACCTCAGCAGTCATGGAGGCATTACGGAATCAGGGTGTAGACGAGCCGTATGTAAAAATATTGAAAGTTATCTATAGCGGCTCCACAGCCACCGTAGTCCTCCATAAAGAAAGCAACAAAATCCCAATAAAGGAAGGCGTCAGGCAGGGCGATACGATCTCTCCAATGCTATTCACAGCGTGCTTACAGGAGGTATTCAGATACCTGGATTGTGAAGAATTGGGGATAAGAGTTAATGGAAAATACCTTAGTAACTTGCGATTCGCTGACAATATTGCCTTGCCTAGTAACTCAGGCGCCCAATTGAAATGCATGCTCACTGACCTGGAAAGGCACAGCAGAAGGGTGGGTCTAAAAAAATAATCTGCTGAAAATTAAAGTAATGTTTAATAGTCTCGGAAGAGAACAGCAGCTTACGATAGGTAGCGAGGCACTGGAAGTGGTAAGGGAATACTTGTACTTAGGGCAGGTAGTGAATGCAAATCCGAAACATGAGACTGAAATAATCAGAAGAATAAGATGGGCTGGGGTGCGTTTGGCAGGCATTCTCAGATCATGAACAGCAGGTTGCCATTATCCCTCAAGAGAAAAGTGTATAACAGCTGTGTCTTACCAGTACTCACGTACGGGGCAGAAACCTGGAGGCTTACGAAAAGGGTTCTACTTAAATTTAGGACGACGCAACGAGCTATGGAAAGAAGAATGATGGGGGTAGCATCAAAGGATAAGAAAAGAGCAAATGAGGAGGGAAGATAACCGATGGTCATTAAGGGTTACGGACTGGATTCCGAGGGAAGGGAAGCGTAGCAGGGGCGGCAGAAAGTTAGGTGGGCGAATGAGATTAAGAAGTTTGCAGGGACAACATGGCCACAATTAGTGCACGACAGGGTTAGTTGGAGATGTATGGGAGAGGCCTTTGCCTTGCTGCGGGCGTAACCAGGCTGATGATGATGATGATGATGATGTAATGATAGTAACCTTGTTTTGTGTCGAGGATATAATGATTAGATTTAGTGTATTATACCTAGCCAAGAAGTTTCAGTGCTGCATTCCTAGTGCCATAAGCGGAAAGACAATTAGGTTCGCAGCCTATGTTCGTAGACTTAAGTGCAAAAAGAGCTTAAGAGTTCGTGACGCTCGGTGAGGTTCTTGAGAAAAACTGTTGTGTTCTTTTTATGTGTAGAGCTGATATAGGGTTGTTTAAGGTGCTGTGATTTTTCTAAAGATCAAAGTACAGTGGTTCGTTTTGTGAAGGAGAGAAGGATGGGAAGGTAGTTTTTATAAGTGGAAGTTTTGTGGTTAGCTTTGTACTAATAGTAATATGAAAAAGTCGAACGTTAGAGGCATATATAGGAAAATCATTGACTTTATAATTGACTTTAATCAGATGTCCCTTTGCATCTGTGCAGGCCGTTCAAGAGCCTGCACCATGCCTGTATAGTATGCAAAGAGCGGTCGACTGTTACAGGATACACCCGGGACAGAGTAGAAAGAGAAAGAGTACAAAGCAAGCTTGGGGAGGTAGCGTAAGAAAAAAAATTAGGAAAACACGAAGATCATTCAGTGTGGAGGCGTTCTCAGGGAGCGGTGGGTTGCAAAAATTTGCGATAATGCCTCTACGGTCCTGCGTTGCACTCGAGACTGTGACAGGTGCTGTAGAATACTCTTCGGACCAAGGCAAGTCTTCCGCCCCAGTTGAGCGCGACGGAAAATGAGCGTCTCTAGAGGCAGTACTGACTTTCTTGGCAACCACTACACGGCATATGAGACGCGATGAGGTAACCATTCTTTTCCGAGGAGAACGACCTTTCGCGCTTAGTAAGTGGTGCAGGCGCTTCGGCTGAGCTATCATCGAGATCGGGTGGTAGAAATCTAGTGGGTAAAACCTAGCATAACGTGACGCCATTCTGAAAAACTAGCGCACCTCGCCAATATTACGCGCTCTCGGTGCCTCCGGAATAGCATCAAGAATTTTTCTGTGGGGTGAAACCCAATCGGATGGATTATGCGTCCGACATACGTTGCAGCAGGACGGTGCAGTTTCATTTACTGTACTGAACCGTTCCGCCGCTCTCTCTGAGGCGCTCCAGGACACGTTTTCCGTGTTTCTCCGTGGTCTTTCATTCTTTGCGATATGAGCCCATCGTCCAGGCAGACTTGGGCTCTCGGAAGCAAACCAGCACCTCATCGATTTTTTTCTTTTTGAAAATGGATGCATTTCAGTTGCGTTTCAAATGCGAAATCAGTTGTCAATCAGTACATCATGTCGTTTACTAGGGGCTGGCACCTTTCCGTGTTCTGAACGCTGTCCTCGCATGTAAGCGAATTCAGCATCGAATCTCTCAACCAATACAAGCAAAACGCTTTGAAATGAAGGGGTTGGCGGAACTATGGCAAGCGTAGCACAGGGGCAAATGCTAAAACTCATATTTTATTGAAAACAAAATATAACTTGAGATAATGACAGATAGCGAATGGAAAAAAGCAGCTCTATTTAATAGGCATTGTGTCTAATTTAAGGAGCAGGATCGGTGCGAGACAATTGTGGACGAAAGCAGAAGCTTGCGTATGTTTGGCTTCTTACGGGAAGAAATTCTTCCTGTGTATTCAGTGTGAAAAAATTTAGTTTAATATGCGGCGTTGTGACAATCCAGTGAATCAATCACAATGAGCAGATCTAGAGTACTTTTTCCAAGAAATAGTGGTCACATTCGCAGAACTTTTTCAGAACTGCAGATTCATACCGTACTTTTTTTCTTCCCGAAGCTGCCGTTAACCACATTTACGTATTGAATACTAATCTTTAGGCGCGCGGTGATATGTGAACTTCCCTATAACAAATTGCATTTATCCCTATTCAATTCGGTATTCGATTCAAATATTCATTATTCGTAAATGCGAATAGTTTTCCAATACTTTTCGAATAATTTAACACGTCAACTGCACCCAAATAAAAATGAAAGTCAGGCAATTATATAGTAAACATTCACCCCTGTGGTTTATTATAGACACAAAAGATGAAAAGTTGCGTACAGAGGCAAACTATGTCACTTGGGTAGCCCTACCTGACATGCTACACAGCAATCATTCGCGCTTACTCAACAGTCCGGCGCAGGTGAAAGAACTACTTGTTTCCTCATAATACTCCATTTACGCTTTTAATAAACAACGCTTCATAACTCATAGTGAAATAGTTATCGCGCGCAATCGACAAGGACCGAGTGAAGGGGGACACACTGAATTCGTACTAGCTCGCCCAACTATAAGTTCTGCTGCAACGCTTCATAACGTTCTAGGTAATGGCAGAAATGTTCTGACTTTAAGAACAAGCATGTGGACTTCAGTTTATAATAATTGTGATAACGGCTGTTGATTGTAAGAAAAGTATTCGATATTTTATTCCATTTGATTCGCATTTGGCATTGTTCAATTGGTATTCGATTCGGTATCCAACATTACAAATCGCACGCCCCTACTATTCTTCCTACGATCAATAGGCGAAGCTCTCGAGCGTTAAAACACCAAAATAATTTTTAAAGTCATATATTTGCAGAACGAGGTTTCGCGTACTTGAGCAAACTCTGAAAACATGTCGTGACAAGTGTATCTGTTTCGACGAAAATATCTTGCGTGATCACTTTTAGATATTGGGAGCAAGATAATATTACGCATAATTTTTAAAGGGATACTAGAGATGACTCCACCCCCTTGGCGTGGGATGCCCTTGAAGTCTAGCTTTGAAATGTAAGTCAGAAGAAAAAAACGATTAGCGATGTGTAATAAGGATTCTAACAAATGTGAGAGCCAACAACATTCTTGGCACAATAACGTAAGGTTTGTTAAGCATCGGGTTTGTACTTGATACTTCCCTCCATTTCGGGGATGATGAATCTCGGGCCGAAATCTGATGTTACGTAATAAAATACATCTAAAGCACAGAAATGCTGTCTCGGGATAAGCCACTGGCCGATAATTATGAATATTGCTTCATTTGAGGGAGACAGGTAAATTCTAGGCTGTGCTGAAATGAAATGTTGGTTTAAGACCTTCATTTTTTTTTTTTGCAAAAATTGTCTGCAGTTTGAAGAATAGAAAGACGAAGTACACAGATTCTTACCTCCGCACCAATTCCAGAGTCCGTAGTTTTGTCAACTACATTCGTGAAATCATACAAGGCGGACAAATTTGGTACATTATTTATATATAACGTCATTCTGTTACATCTTCACAATGGTGTTGCAAAAATTGTTACAATACATTTGTGGTGTACATAAGGGCCATGTATATCGAATGAATTTTGTTTGTTTAGATGTACTATGACGCTCAAATGACAGAATTCGGATATCATTTCTCATTGCTTAGTTAGAAAGTTGTCAGCCAGATAGCTTTATTTTCTGAAAAGTTGCAATTTTTAATAACTTTTGCACAAAGATCGGCGCCGTAGATAACAAATACCCTTTAGCAGTCACCTAATTTGAATATTTTATTCTTTCATATAAAATAAACGTTACGAAATTTGGTACAGTGGTTAACCAGAAAAAATTCACCGACAATTACGATATTCGATAATGCGAAATTTGAGCGGAGCTTTTTAAGTGCTTTCAATTCGCGATATTTGGGGCAGAGAATTTGAGAGATCTTTGCGCATGTAGAGTTAGAGGCCACTCTTTATTTTCAACGCATGTTCTTTTTTTCAAAACACATTCCTCTTGCCGTCCTTGATCGTCATGAAGGGAGCCTTGTTGTCGGGGAAATGAAAGCATGTTTGTTCGGCTTCGGCGCTTAGTTTCTGGTTTGCTGGCACTCACCTCTATCGCCGGAACACAACCTTTGCTAGGGCAGCTCGTTTATCATCATCATCGGACGAAGAACTGCCGCCAGTTGGGTCACTCCTTGATAAGAATAAAAGCGTCAACTCGGGGAAGCGTGGTTTGCGCGGAGTGCACCTCTAGCGGTCGTGGGGCAGGCGAAGTACGGCACGCCGAGTGGATCCGTACCCTATGCCAGGGCTTTATTTTCACATATGATATTGGCGGACGCGCTCACCGCGTGCCTTAGTAATTACGTCATCGGCAATCACGTGACGGCGCACGCTGCTACGGCGAAATCTCGAAGATGGTCGCCGCCATGGAGCATGTCTCGTGCGGCCCTCCGCTTTCCTCTTTACCATTTCGCCAAACTCTCCTCCTCCGCTTCTCTCTGGCTTCTGGTGTACCCACCTCCTCGGCTTTCCTTTTCGCGCTCTCTTCGCTCGTAATTTTCGGTGCTTTCTCATTACGTTTTCCCGCATGGACGGCGCCGGCGCTGCCATGGATGCGCGGAGGCGAGCGCCATCTTGAGCTGCTGGAAGGAACCCAGCGGCTCGTTTGACACGTGGTAATTAGCTCGTAGGGCTCGTTCGTTCTGCCAGTCTTTCATCATCCGCTGCGCTCCGCCTCCACCCGATTACCCCGAGGCAGAGATCGAACACAGGAACGTGCGCCTAAGAGATCCCGTCTAAAACAACTTCTTCTTTGCCATGCATTCACATAGGACCCCCCGAGGTAATGCTTTTTCAGATTGACGCACTTTGTCGACGTGAACACTCTGGGCCTCGCCATAATCCTCTCAGGGCGGTGCGAATTTCACGTGAAGCCCAACGCAAAAGTATTGACACAAAAGCACATACCCAGGGACTAAGCTGGCATGAAAGATGTTCATTGAAGGGCGTCACATAACGGTGGTTCCATACACAGTAAGCCAAGTCGACCGACGGATGATCTCGAATCTGGTTAACTAATCAGAGCAGTCCAACGATCTTCCCATTAGGCCATAAAATACCCAATGATCCAAGGTGAAGTGACAGAGGTTAAAAAGAGACAAAATGGCAAGCAGGCACGCAAAGATGCCGCATGGTCGGTGAAGGGACCCCAAAAATGCTCATCACAACATAATTTTTTTGAACAATGTTGGTGATATGTTTGATTTTCATCGGAATAGAAAGACGGTGCTGTAATGCTTAAGTCGGGACTCGTTTTACGACGTGCAGATAAGCCTCGAAAAGATGGGGCACCGTTAGAGACGGTTCGTAGCCGTTTTCTTGAGGTGGGGGAAGGCCGGCGGCAGGCTCGGGCTCTCTATCAGAACAGTCAGCACTCCAACCTGCGGGAGAGGCCTGAACTTTTGCTGTGAAACATACTTATCCATCATAATAAAATTAAAGTTACAGTGCGCGTGACACACTCGAATAGGCAACTTCTTTTTGCAGTTTTTACTGCGAAACTGGTTATGCAAATAGAGCACAATAATATTACATGCGTGTTTGCACGGATTGAACGAACGTAAATTGATGTTTTTATTTTCATGGCGAAAAGAAAAAAGTAGGTTCGCATATAAATAAGCGAAACGAAGCGAAGCCTTGTGAAGCCCTCGAAGCATTGCCGGTTCATATGCGTGAACATCGACGGCCTCTGCTTTTGCTCGCCTTCGTTAAAACACCGGTTTCTCGACGTGTACTTGTGGTTCTGGTGCTCCTAAAGGTAACATTCCGCCATTTCCAAACTGTAAGGTTAAAACTTTTGCTTTGTTTCTTCAGTACACTGGTGTTTCAAGCTATTTATTTTGGCTTGGGGCACGGCGACTGCTGTGGCCTCTCTTAAAAGCTAGGCCAGTTAACCGCGTTGACAAAATATCTTCGAAAGAAGCCAGTGAGACTTTTGATGGCTTTCAAAAAGCTATACCTTCTTTTCGGATTCCTTAGTTATTAGATGGCACTGGGGCGAAATATGGTCAAAGCACGAGAAAACCGGCAAAATGTTTGAAAACGCGACGAGCATTTGCTACAAGTGAGAACACGGGAGGCGTTGCTTGCCCTTGCAAAACTCCCAGCAAATGCAAATGCGTAGGAGAGCAATGACATGGAATTTGTTCCTGAAAAAAGGCGCCCATTTTGAAAAACTGAAAAGACGCTTTTTATCCGTATCGTTGTTTTGAGTGAACGTAGAAGCATTTGTGAACATCGGGCAGATGGCGGTATGACCGACGCTCTCGCACCGCTCACCTCTTTCCAGACCTCACTAAAGCGACCGGACTGTAGTAGAACGCTTTCTGAAACAAAAATTATTGGACCACGACCGAATCCATCGATCAAGCAGAAATATATTGCTGCATGACTGGAGTTGTTGAGAACCGTCGGCCTTTGTTAGCTATGGTACTTCTGCCGCGAGTCGTTCTGAGGCCACGCAGCGTTGATATTCGCTCAATCTTTACCTACATTACTTTGTCAGTTGCCCTTTTTCTTATTCTTAGTGTAGGGTAACAAACCACAGACTCGTTAGTCAACCACCCTCCATTCTACCTCCTTAATTTCTCTTTCTCTCTCCCTCCCCTGAAACTTGTCTTCGGTAGGTTGGGTGCCGTCGTGAACACTGGAGCCACATCTTGAGCGAGAAAAACGCTCCCGGCGTCAGTCAATCAAGGCTTTCAAGGGCCAGGGAATAAGGTCGGGGAAAGAGGCAAGACTAGGAAATACGGTATACGCTATAGAAAGAATCGAATTCCAAGGTAGGAAAGTTAATCGAAGATACCATTTGAGGCATTTGCAGTGCATATTAGTCGTCAGCTTTTTCAAGGTTCTGTCACGTGGTTAACTTTGCCCTAATAGTAATATGGAAAACAGAAAAGCTACAGGAGAAGTTGGAATAGCACGAAGTCCACTAGATTATCATTTCCGTTTTGTTGCCTCGTACCAAACGAAACCCGCAGAATGCCTCTTTTGCACGCAAAGAGCGGCCGATTGTTAAAGGAAACATCAAATGAGTGCAGAAAAAGAACAGACAACAAGAAAGGTAGATGTGGGTAAGAAAATAATTCTAATGAAAAAGAAGAGGTCTTTCCGATTACAGGTGTTAACTACAGCGCTGTGCTGCGCAGATCAGAAATAATGCTTGCACTATTTTGCGTTGCACTGGCGAGTGTCCTCGATGCTGCAGAATTCTTTGTTCCAACAGAGGCAAGTCTTCCGGACCAGCTGAGCGCGACAAAAATTAGCGTCTCTGGGGACATACGGGCCGGGATGAAGTAACCATTCTATTCCCATGCGAGCAACGTTTCGTGCTTTCTCAGTGGTGGAAGCGCACTTCGCCCGAGCTATCATCGACATTGACTCTTTGAAGTCTATCGAGTAACATCTAACAGAAATATTCAGCACTTACACAAGGGATCCGTCTCCATTCCACCCTGTGAAAGTGTACACACATCGAGGCTGTAGACTGCATTAGACTTGCGCAACCGACGTAAGACAAGTATTACCACCCCATCTGACGTTCGATGACGGTAGACGAGCATCATAACCGCAAGCGACGTACGTCACGCGCGGACGGAAATTTCATGAAGTACCACATACATCCTCATTCTTCTAGGCCCTCCGCCATGCGGAAGTGCCTTATTGAACTAATTGCATTTTTCAATGCAAATTCTGCCAGAAGATTTCTCAAAGTACTGCTTACACGCAAGCTCGCACAGTAACACGAGTATACGAGAAAAATGCAACTCTATTACCGGGAAAACTAAAACAAAAATCACCTTTCCAGACATTTTTTGAGGTCAGCCTGAGTGCTTGCGGCCTCACGTAGCGGTACTGTTTTGGGGCGAGCACGAACCCACAAAATATTACGACTAACTGGCGGTTAACCGCTTCGCTGTGAAACGACCGCAGCTCACCGATATCACGTGCGCTTGGTGCCTGTGCAATAGCCTCAAGGTTTTTCTCTGTGGTGTGAAGCCCAGCACACTGTATTGTTTGTCCGAGGCAAGTTGCACTGCTGAACTGCGCAGTTTGCACTCGTCGTACCTAAGCTTTACGCCTTTCCCTCTAAGGCGTTGCCGAACATTTTTTACTCCTCCGCAGGAGCCCTTCACATTTTTCTAAATGGACACGTCATCCAGGCCCACTTGTGTCCTGGGCCGCCAGCGAGCACCACATGCATCTTCCTTTGGAAAATGGACGCATTTCACTTGCGTTTAGGATATCAATTTAGTTGTCATTCAGCCGAACATGTCGTTTACTAGGTACCGGTACTTTTGCCCG
The DNA here is from genome assembly GCF_023375885.2 of Dermacentor andersoni. NCBI lineage: Eukaryota > Metazoa > Arthropoda > Arachnida > Ixodida > Ixodidae > Dermacentor > Dermacentor andersoni. The sequence goes on from NC_092822.1 coordinate 102,526,415, forward strand.
TGTCCTTAACGCTGTTTTCTCTTGTGATATAAATTCAGCGCCGGCTGTCACAAGCAAGACAGGCTCCGTGCTTTACGGTGAAGTGGTGGCAAGGAAGTATGCTCAAGGTAGCACAGGGGCCAAATTCATACACATATATTTCGCTCAATGATAAACGTCAAACATATAATGACAGAAATTGAACGCCAATACGGACGGTAATTTAGTGCATTTGGTGTCGTTTCTTTATTACTATTTCATTTACATTTACTATAACAATTTACATTTACATATACTATTACATTTCAAAATCGTGGGGAAACAAGAAAAAAGCACAAAATGCGTATTGGAGCTTAAATAAGTTTAGTGTATCTACAGGTATGTGACCACTCAGTAAGAAAATTAAATTTAACAGCGCTATTTTACTTTTTCCAGGAAATAGTGGTCACATTAACAGGGTTTTGTAAAAATGCGGGACTCATAGGGGACCTATTTATGACCGAAGCTGCCGATAACAACATTGAGACATTGTAGACTAATCGTAAGGAGTCTGCAAATATTCGAAACTCCCGAATTAGGAATCGATTAGTGTCCTATTCTATTCGCTTTTCGAATGAAATGGTCCCTATTTGTATATGTTAACGTCTTTTCTAATACTTCCTAACATTTCAGAACGAACGTCAAGTGAAACTAATGAAGCCTAAAAGTGCACGAAAAGTGCACTTTTAGTGTTCACCCAGTGGTGATAGTGTTCACCCCAGCGGTGATAGCACGGGCATGAAACATTATTACCTCCGTATTGACCGAGGCTACGTCACTTAGGTATGGGGACTCACAGACTATGCAGCAGTCACTCGAGCTTACTCAAGATTCCTCATGATATGCATGTCAAGAAACTGTTTGGTTTACACTTATTGCTCCATTTGCGCTTTTAGTGCACAACGCATCATAACTTGCTATGTATTGGCTGAAAGTTCCTGACTTTATTTTATATTAACTCTGATAAGTGCTCTTGATTTTGCGGAAACAATTCAACATATTATTTAAATCGCATCTGGCATTATTCGAATTGTTTTGGATTTGGACTCAGAAGTAACTATTCTCATACCTCTACTACACTTCGTAGGTTCAATAATCGAAGCTTTGAGGTCTTAAGAATAAAGTATTGTTTCCATTTTATTGTGTAACTGTTTGTTTTATTGTCAACTCTTTTATTGTACGATGCTTCGCGTACTTGAGAAACATTGAAAACACCTTGAGTCTCCAGATAACATCTTTTTGGCAAAAGATACTTTCGGACATCCCGCCTAGATATTGAGAGCAAAGCCGTATATATCCGTAATTTTTAAAGAATGATCTGAGACGACAGGTTACATTCGGCGTGGAATGACCCTGAAGTGCGTGTTTCCAATGAAAGGCAAAAGAAGAAAAAAATTAGCTATGTGCAATAATGGTTACAGCAAATCTGTGTCTCATCAGCTTTTCTTACATTATAACGTGAGGTCGTGCGGGAAAATTCTGCCTGTTTTTATCAGTTAGCAATAACTCGGGCCCAAGGTTGAGGCTGCCTATTTAATTACAATTAGTACTAGCGCGGAAATGTTTTCCTGTGATAAGCGAAGGGCCGATAATGATGCATATTGTGGCATTTAAGAGAGATACTTAAATTCGAGTTCTTCCTTAAAGAAAATGTTTGTTTGAGGCCTTAATTCTTTATTAAAAATTATGGACAGTTTGAAAAGAGGAAACACGCAGTTTGCAAATTCATATTACTGCACCAATAAAGTTACCGCAATTCTGCGAACTGAATCCGTTAGAACATCCAAAGCGCAGAAGCCTGGTACATCCTTTAAATCTTACCTGAATTTGTTACATGTTTACAAGGAGGTTGAAAAAAATCGTGCTAACAAATTATTCATGTGCTTAGCGACCATGTATAATATATCAATTTTATTGCTTTAGATGTGCTATTAGACTGAATTTACAAAATTGTCTCACCATTTTTCATTGCTTACTTACAGAGTAGCACATTTGAAAGTTTCATTTTATGAAAAAAATGTGATCTTGCATAATTTCTATACAAAGATCGGCGACATAATTCACAAATAGCCTTAAACATTCACGAGACTTCAATTTTTTTTTCTTTTGTATACAAGAAACCTTACCAAAGTTGGTGAAGTTGTTGCGGAGAAAATATTCACCGACGATTACGATTCTCAATGCGAATTGCGAAATGTGAGCACAGCTCTTTAGGGTTTTCAAATGGCGAAAGATCGAGAAAAAAATTTGAGATCCATGTACGCACGTACTATTACAGGCCACAGTTTATTTTACAAACATAGTTTTTGCTCAAAACACACTCTTATCGTAGTCCTTCATGGTCGTGACGGAAGCCTGGTGTTCTGAGAAATGAATGCATATATGTTCGGCTTCGACGCTTAGCCTGTGCTTCGACAGCGCGCACCTCTGAATTCTGGCGTCGGAGGCGCTGAGCCTTTGGTCGGACGGTTCGTTAAGCAACCCAAAGCCCACGCCAGCGCTTTGTTTCCATGTATGGTATCTGTCGACGCGCTCGCCGCATGCCTTCGTAATGTCGTCATCGGCGACCGGATGATGGCGCACGGTAGAATGGCGCCACCTCTTTGCGTGTCGCCTGTGTGGAGCAGGTCTTATGCGGCACTCCACTCTTTTCCTTACCCTTTCGCCATATACTCTCCTCCTCCGCTTTCCTCTTGCATCCTAGTACCCCCTTCCTACGCTTTACTCCTCGCGCTCTCTTCGCTATCACCGTCTGTCTTACTCCGCTGCGATCGCAATTGTCGGTGAATTCTTTTGGAGCGCAGCTGTTGGGCGCACGTTCCTGTGGCGAGTGGCGGTGTTAGCAGTGGCGTCGTCGTCGGCGTAACTGGAAGAACGAGCACAGAGAAAGCTGAAAGAGCGAACTCGGAATGGAAGATGATAGGCGTGAGCCGCGAAGGGCGGAGACCAAGTCGATGAGACCCTTCACTGACGTGCGCGCGGAAAACTGGTGTCATGCGGACTTGCCCGACTGCTCGATGCGTAGTCGTATCTCGCCTTAGGCGAACCTTTCGTTTCCTACTATCATCTCCTCGCCTCAGCTCTCGCCCACGCTTGTTTGGTTTTCTGGGCATGGGTTCGCTCGCGCTTGTTTAGATTCTGATGGTTTGTGATTCTATGCGCGACGAGGATTGTGTACTACTCTTTCGAAGCCACGCGGCACCAGTTATTACACTGGAACCATCGAGGAGTCATATGTAAAAGCCGACCCGCTTTAGCGGTAGATCATATTTTCGGCGATTGCAGACTTTACGATACGCCCATATCAAATTCCTTGCCTCATGATATCGCGAGGTCAAAACACATATATAGCCGCGCTCAAATTTCGCATTAGGGAGTGTCGTGATCGTCGGCGAATTATTAGTAACCGCACACGTCCGGCGCCACAGGTACCCCGCATGCGCGCACGCGAAAGCCATCTGGTGGTGCCGCTAGGAACACGGCTAAACGCGTCCTTCTCTGTGATTGGCTGCGTGGGCTCTTTCGTTGTGCCGTCTTTTATACTCCCCGTTCGCTCGCTTACGCCGATGCCGACGCTCAGCGCAGGAACTGGCGCCTGAGGAGCCTCTGCGCTCTAAAACAAGTTCTACTTTACAATATATTTAGATAGGATCTTCCGATATAAACCTTTCTCAAGTCTACGTACTTTTTTCAACTTGAGGACTGTGGGCTTCGTCATAATGCTCTCATAATGTAATAATGCGTCATAATCTACTCGATGAAACCTTTGTATTGGACAAAATATAGCGCTAACTACGCCAAGTTTCTCTGGTACTGTTCGGATACCTAAAAATGAAGATGCATGTACAAACCTATAATTCGGTGGAAGAAAGAACGCAAGAACAGTGGCAAGAACGTTGTAGATGGAGTGATGTGAATTGAGAAAATTGGAAGCATAAACAGAATTATCGCTCATGCTCGAGAGAGACGCTTAAACTTCTCCTATTCGAAGTGCGAGTTCGCATAACACACAGTGTCGTCTGCAGTTACTTTCATTTAATCGATTGGTGGTGTACAGTATGGGCAACATAAGTGTACTTGTACCTACGCCTTTTCTTTAAATAATGCGATTTCAATGACATGTCGAATTATCACAACCATTGATTGCCACGCATAGTTTAAACTTGTACAACCTTGAGTCGATTCCATCTTTCCCTGCAGCGTAGCAGTGAAAATGTCAATGAATCCAATTCGACATTGGAGCTGCTATCTCACACAATTTCGAACAGCCTCCGTCCGTGCTCTGGGTATCCTGAAATTGTCATTTGCATATGTAATTAGCATTTAGGGTAACCATAAAATTGAAATGCTAGATTTATGGTTAACGAAAATTCTTTACGTCGTTTAACGTAACGTCGCAAAAAGATAGTGTGAAACAAATACTAGCAGAAAACATTCCACGGTGAATAATAAGCAGAAGGACTTGTGGTTGGGCAAGTTGGTGTTTGCCTAACGACATATTTCGGCGCGGAGGCAGTGTTACAAAGAAGGCACACAGACAGACGTCACAGGCGCCATCGATGAAATATAATGATGAATATCGATGAAATATTCACTTTAAGGCGATGCGCCTTGCAGCAATGTTGCAACCCAACGTATTGCCACTATCTGAACACCATAACCGCTAAGCCACTATTGCAAGTGAATGCAGATTATGGCCACCATCATGCTCGCGAACTGGAGGAAAAGAAGGTAATTGTTATAGTATCTGTGTTTGAGGTTCTGGTTTCGTTGTTCCATTCCTCGACCGAGCCTGTAGTACTCCGGGTGATTAGAGGCTGCAATGATCAAACGTAGACAGGAAGCAATATAGGACAGATGGACAAAACATGCTTATAGGTAAACGTTTACATGCAATTACATGACAGATAAAAAGCGTGGATTACAAATCTTTAACTCAGCTAATGACAGTTCGAGCCAAGACTACGAAATCCTGCTGATTGTTTGCAATACTGATTTTAGCACAGAATAATAACTATGATTTGGATTAATATACTCCAATAGCCAAAGAAAAAAGCGCGCAAGCACTCTTGGCTCTCTCCACAAACACAATTGCCAAGATGAGTAAAATCCATGTGGATGGACCTACTCTGGAAAATAAAAATATACGGAAAACAAAAACATTTTCTCTTTTTCTACAACCCCGCTTCCCTTTTTGATTTTCTCGTCCCGGCATCGGTGAATAACGCAGGGCCAACACAATTTACTGCTAGGCGAGTCTGAACTTCGGCGGTGTCCCTTGTCAGCAAAGTGTTTGGGAGAAGGCGCCGCTACACCACGCACACCAGTCTCGAAGTAGTGAAGGCAAGGCGCAGAAGACCAGGACTCAAGAAGAAGAACACAAACGACAGGACCGGCGCCCTGTGGTTATGGTTACCCTGTGTTCTTCTTCTTGAGTCCTGGTCTTCTGCGCCTTGCCTTCACTACTTCAAGCATGAACCAGCTAGCCCAAGCAAGAGTTTTACTACACCAGTCTCACCGTGGGTTTGTTTGAGGGTGACCAATGATGACTGTTGGTCGGCGGAATCCGAACTTGGTATTTCCAGACCGCGTTCTCCCAATCTGTTCTGTGCATCCGTACCAAGCCTACAATGAGCGCTCCCCAAAAAACAATGCAAAAAAAAAAAGATTCAAACGTTTCCTGCTCGGACGCGCAGGACACTAAACCCTACTTGGTATACACAGCACATGGGGCCAAGGTGTCGAACCAGAATATTTCCGTGTTCCGTTTGGGCTCCGATGCCTATCACCGTTCCGTTCGGGTTTGAATAACCTCGAACCAGTTCAAATCGATTCAAACAGGTTCGAATGTGTTCGTGAGAAGAAAAAGAACGGTTGTTTTTTTTTAATTTTTCTCTTGTAGTGCTGCGTTTTCGTTTCTCTGTCACGTCGGTCTAAAAACGAAATCATAATGTAGGTTTCTTTATGTAAATGTTGTTACTTGGGCAACTGTACAATCCATTGCAAATGGTTTTCCATGGGAGGCAAGCGATTACGACGCTAATTGAAATGAAATAAAAAGTTAGAAGAGACACTTAAGGCTGCTTACCTGTGTGACTATGAATTCATTACTCTTTATGGCCACAAGTTTATATTTGTTGATTTGTTTTGGTTCATTAATGTTACTAACTTTAATTTTACCCTTGGCTCATAAACCCGTAGTTGTTTTCTTGAGGAGAACAACAACAATGGCTCTACGTAGCCGCCGCGGTGCCACTTTGAGCTCCATCACCTCGACGACCACTGACGGGCTCCCAAAAACTCCATCCTCTCCCTAGTCTTCTGGCAGGCCGGCACGTAGCCTCCTGGTTGGTTGTCGTTTCCTAGAAACTTCCCGCCTTTTTGAGCGCAACTAAATATTCTAATTGGTCAAGAGGGATAGCGCCGGAAAATTAGCAACTACCAAGGACGCCAAAAATGTCCAGCCTGGTCCCACCCACTAATCAACCTGGACCGGCCTGCTAATTCCTCTAATCGTATTATTCAACACCCCAATGCCACTATTTACCATTAGCTGACTACTCACCTCACTAATGCACCTCAGCCTGCCCGCAAATTCGCATTAATCAAGTTTAATAAATCTGCCCCTCAATTTTAAGGTTGAGCAGATTCATGATGACATATAGAAAAAACATTCGCATCTACTTTTAACGTGGTGTTAAGAAGGTCCCAAATTTGTTGTTTTTTAATTCCCGTGCTCTCGTAGAGCAGTAAACAAAGGACAGAATGTCACTGCACAAGAACTGCCGGTGACGTAGAGGACTGCGAATGTTCGTGTCTCACTGCTGCTTGTTTATAACGGCTTATTCAACCAGAATAAGTGGAAGATATGGATTCATTGTTGATGTCCTTGAAAAACTTCGCATGTGGGCGGGGATCTATTCAAATTAACAACAGAGTAAAAACATCACATAATATAGAGGTCTATGCTCATAGGAACCATGGAAAACAAGCCGTGATAGGTTGCCACGGAATAAACGTGGCAACACTAACTTCGCAATTACTGACTTCGGCTACCAGGTTTTCCACTCAAGGAACCAGCTCCCTCTTATACCATGTCCTCACTAATATTTCGTCTTCACCAGAGTCTGGTGTAATTGACATAGACATATCATACCTTGTATTCGTCACTTTCAAATCTCACCCTCCTAGCGTCAGATCCCTGTTATTTTACGTCTGGTCTTGATAATATAAATTGTGTTGATTTAATTGAGAAAATTGACTGGACAACTATAACTTCCAAACTAAGTCCAGAAGAAGCACGTCATATATTTTATTCTTTATTTTTAAAAGCGGTTTATGCTAATACTGTCACAGTTAAGTGCAAAAATAAATTTGAATTTCCGCACAATCCTTGCATCACTAAAGGGCTACTTGTGAGCATGAGGAAAAAAGAAAACATGTATAGGAAGACTAAAAAACAGCATTTCAATGTTAATTTAGCCTTACGCTATAAGAAATATTGCAGCATGTTGAGTAATTTATTGAATCAATCAAAAAGGCAATATTACTAAAATTATTTCATGAAAAATAGGTTTCATTAAAAAAAACAATGGCAACTTATGAACGAGTTTTTGAATGTACCACATTCTTGCAGGGGCATTGAAAAGATAATTTACAATAATGTAACTATTACTGACGCGCCTAGCAATGCTCGTGCGTTCAGTAATCACTTTTATGAAATTTTTAATGCTACCCATGTTTCTTGTATTTATCATCTGAGCCAATGCGCCCAATCTTTCTTTTTGTTTCCTGTAACATCTGAAGAAGTTCTTACTGAGATTTACAACTTACGGAACGCAAGTCCTGGTCTTGATGGTATTTCTGCATTTCATTTAAAGCTTGGTGGTCCCATTATTTCTGATGCTCAGGAACCTAATTAGCCTTATGTTTAAAACAGGTATATTCCCTAGAAGTAAAAAAAAAGCCAAAGTAATTCCTGCTCATAAAAACGGTGACAAAGCTCAAGTCGGAAACTGTCGTCCTATATATATTTTACCTTCAATTAGTAAAGTTGTAAAAAAATTAATGCTTAGTCGTATTAACAGCTGCCTTAACACATTTAGCTTGCTGAAACCCTGTGAGTTCGGTTTTCGTTCAGAAAGCTCGACTAACTTGGCTTTGCTATTATTAACTGATTATATTCGACATTCACTTGATCTCGGATACTTTGTTGGCTCGGTCTTTTTAGACTTTACTAAAGCCATTGATACAATAAACCGAAAATTGTTGTTTACTAAACTGGAGTGTATTGGAATTTCTGGTCCATCTTTTAATATATTAACAAGTTATCTTTTCAATCGGTAAGTAACAGTGTACGCAGGCGGGGCTTTCCCTGAAAGCAAAATTATTAACCAAGGAGTGCCTCGGGGCTCAATTGTAGGGGCACTATTATTTTCCATTTATATAAATGATTCACCTGACTGCCTTGATTATACCCAGCCTATATTATACACAGACGATACGACTGTTGCACTCTCGCAGAAATCATTATTTTCGCTAAATTTTAAACTAAATAGTGATCTGTCAAAAAATGCTGAATGTTGTAACGCCAATTTTCTAATTTTAAATCATACGCAAACGCAATTCATGTTATTTAAGTCATCACGGAGACATACACCTTGCTCTCTGACCATAACTCTCAATGGGCATGGCATTCCTGCCTCCACTTGTGTTTCTTTCCTCGGCATCAAATTACAACCCCACCTTAAGTTTACTAACCACATTGCATACATCAAACAAAAAACAGCATTTGGCATTAGAGCACTATTCAAATCACGTGAATTTTTTTTCCCAAAGAAGCATTATTATCGTTATACTTCGCTTTCATTCATAGTCATATCATTTATGGTATCACTTCTTGGGCTAATACTTATCATTGTCATCTTTCCTCCACTCAAAACCAGGCTATCCGCATTATAACGCGAAGCCATTTTTCTCTAACGCCCCTTCCCAACTACGTACAAACCGTATTCTTCAAGTTACTGATTTGTTTACCTATCATTTAGCGATATTGCTTTTCAGATTTCTAACTAAAGAAGTTTCTTACAGCTTCGTTAGTTCTGATCTCCTTTTTAATCCTAATAACACAATGTTTGCAGCACAAGGAAATTTCCTGTTGCCTTTTGTCATACTAATCAGGAAAAGATGGCTTACTCTTTTTGCGCGCATAAACTTTGGAACAGTCTTCCATATTCGATTAAGTTGTCATCTACCTTGTACTCTCTCAAATATGAATTCAAGGATTATTTGCTGTCTGATTAATTTTCTATAATGGTATTTTGCTAACTAGAAGACGTGTAAAAACCAAAGATTGTGCATCTTTCCTCTTCCTTTTGTCTTTTATTTGTGTCATCACTCAGTTTCTTGGTGATATTTTCCTTATTTCATATTTTCTTTCTCTGCTCTGTATTACGCTTTATTTTTTTATATAATTTCTTATCCATGGGTATCGGTGCAGTCTCTGACTTTGGGACCCTTGTCTGTATACCATTTCTTGTAACCAATTGTTATGAATGAATAATAAACTGAAACTGCAACTGAAACTTATTCTAAATGCTAAGGACATTATCTAACGCAAACTGACAGTATATGAGGAAAATTTTAGATTACATTGAGGCTAATAATAAGAGAACCTGTAGGTCGTGGATCTACAGCCTGTGAATAATATTTGGTGGTGCTCTCGGGCTAGTGGTAAAAATATCTTCAGACGCAAGGAGGAAGAAGACGACGACGCTCGAGCCATTGCTGCCGGTGCTAGTTTTCCGTAGTTTTTGGGCTTTTCGACCCGTTCAACCCTACTGGACCACCAAAATTTTCGCTGGGATCGACGCCGGAAGTGAAGAGGACCACGAGGACCCCAAATTCAAGCCGGTGGGTCTAATATTCTGGATTTTATCGGCATTTGAGTTTGCCATGTGGCCGACCGGGCGGTAAGCCTAACAAAACCTAGAGCAACAGCGGGGCCCCGCGGCCTCCCCGGCCTCGGCCCGAGGTAGAGAAGACCCAGAGCGATGTCCCGAGCAAGCAACCCCATCTGCGACCGACCCTCAGTGATAGGCCCGACAAGAGTTTCGGCCGAATCTCAAGAAAACATGGAGGAAGACCTCCAAGACACCACCGAGGCGGCTCCCGAGCAGCAGCCAGTCCGCGGCGGACCCGCGGCGGCAGGCAGCCACCAAGCCCTAGGAAGCAGCACCCCGTCGACACAAAGCTCACAAGTAAGCAACAATGGCGGAACCGACACAGATTGGGAAATGGCCATGTCAAAAAGGCAGAAAAGACGCCAACGCAGCGATAACAAGCAGCAAATTTTGGCGGGAACGCCGGGGAATAGAAATTCCCCAGGCGAGGCGAAGGTCACAGATGGTGCGCCAACTGCGCCAGAGAAGAAGAGAGAGGGAGGAGGAGCGCCGAGGAGGAGACTGCCGCCGCTCCCCAGAGACGACCTTAAAATAGTCCTTCGGCCGAGGGGACTGGCTGTTAAAAGCCTGCAGACGCACCAGGTGGCGCGAGCGGTGGTTGCGGCCACCGAGGAAGGATGTAAGGCGGAAGACCTCATCATCCGACTGCGCAACGGATCCAATATCATCATCATCAGCACCGACAACGAAGAGGCGGCCCAGACGATTAGGCGCATCACGCAGCTGAGCTTCGGGGGCAAGAACTACGCCGTCAACACCCACGTGGCGGCGCCGGAAGGCACGTTGCGCGGGGTCATCCACGGCGTGGACCCGGGGACCTCGCCGGAAGAACTCAAGACCAACCTCAGAGTCCGCACGCAAGGCGTGAAGATCCTTGCAGCCAGAATGCTCGGGAGATCCAGCACGGCCGTCATCACCTTCGACGGACCCATCCTCCCGAAGCAGGTGCTGTACTACGGTGGGGAGATGTGGTGCTACCGGTATCGGCCAACGAGGCAGGTGTGCTACGCCTGCGGCCAACAGGGGCACCGAATGGACGTCTGCCCGAACCCGGAAACCAGGACCTGCAGGCAGTGCGGCTGCCAAAACCCGGAGGAGGTGCACCAGTGCACGCCCAAGTGCCTGCTATGCGGCGGCGACCACGCGGTGGGTACGAGAGACTGCAAACAACGCCTCAAGTCAGCGAGCGAGCTGCGATGGGGCACCCAGCAGCAGCTACGGCGCAGCAGAAGCCGAAGCCGAGGAAGAAGACCACGATGGTTCCCGGACGAGAGCCAGGACCCGGGCCGGAGCGGATCGCGGAGCCGCAGCCGCGGCAGGAGCCGAAGCCGAAGCCGAGGGTCCGTCCGGGATGAGTCATACCCACCCCTGGGCAACACCGACAAGAAGCAGCTGCAGCAGAAACAGCAGCAAAAGAAGAGCGGCGAAGGAGTTAAGGTGAGCTGGCGAGACGGCCCTCCCAAATCGCTTTTTGCACCGCACTCGAACAACACACAAACAACACAAGACAGACAACTAATTGAAGAAATCAAAAGTCTCAGGCGCGAACTCGATCAAAGTCGCGAGGAATCGAGACAATTAAAGAAACAGCTAAACGACTTAATCAGGGAAAAACAAAAAATGAGGGCAGGTTATACACCGACTAGCACACCTTCTCCGCCACCCCAGACCATGGAGCTGGCACAACAAAACAACGAAGAGGGGAACCCCATTGACGACATCAGAAGTCTCATAATGAATCTACAGAGCCAGATGCAAAGTCAAATGCAACAGATGCAAAGCGAAATACAGCAAACACAACAAAAGTTTGCCCTGCAAGAGCAGAGTTTCCGAAATTACGTAAAGAACCAGAATACGCAAAGAACCACCAACGACGCCAGAGACAGACTATACAACGAACGTAGGTTCGGCGCAGAAACCCCCAACGCAACCAACAATAATCAGACATGGCAGAACGGAAACAACAACACTTAGAAATCTGGCAATGGAACTGCAGGGGGTACAAGCGCAAGCAGGGCCTCCTACAGCAATTCATATACACCAGAGGAACCCCACCAGATGTAATCATGTTGCAAGAAACAAACAGCACCCCAACGCTCAGGGGCTACACATGTCAAGAGAGCGGCCGCACCGCGACCCTCATAAGCAAACAAATAGTAGCCATAGCACACAGAGATAGAGGATACCCAAATAGACCACGTAATCACGGAGATAATTCCCAAAAAGAAAAGAAAAGCCAAGAGCACCTACATCGTAAATCTATATAGCCCACCCAGACAAACCAAGGGGGAACTTTATTAGGCTCTTTGCGGAGGCGAAAAAGTTAGCGGGGCAGAATACTTTAATCATTGCGGGCGACTTTAACGCCAAGAGTCCGAGATGGGGCTACACTAACGAGGACAAAAAGGGGCGCGGCATCTGCACGGCGGCAGAGAACGTGGGGTGCGAGCTGCTAACCGACGAGAACCAACCGACCAGGCAGGGGAATAGCGTCAGTCCAGACACGAGTCCCGATCTAACCTTTATCAGGGGCGCCAAACAAGCGGAGTGGGAAAACCTGCTCGAGAACCTTGGGAGCGACCATCACATAATAAGGATCAGCACGGTGGCGGACAACGTCCGGAGGAAGATTGGCACGGCTCGGCTGACGGACTGGGACGCCTTTAGAGCGCACTGCAAGCAGCTCGAAGGCAGCATCGTTTCGGCGGAAGAGTGGAGCCAACAACTCAGGCGAATCCAAGACCTATACACGAAGGAAGTAGACAGGACGGAACAGACCCCGGAGGTGGACAAGCGGCTCCTCAGGCTATGGGAGGCGAGACGCGGGCTCACCAAGAGGTGGAAGAGACAGAAACTCAACAGAAAGCTAAAAAAGAAAATTGCGGACATCACCAAGAAAACGGAGGAGTACGCGACGCAGCTGGCCAGACAGGGGTGGCAGCAATTTAGTAATTCGCTAAACGGCACCCTCAGTACGGCCAGAACGTGGCAGATCCTCAAGGCCCTCATGGACCCGAGCAAAAACAAATCCGAAGGCAGCAAGTCGATACAGAGGCTAGTCCACCAGTACGAAGGCACGGACGAACAACTCCTTGAGGAAGTCCGGGTCAAATGCTACGGCAAAGACCAGGTCGAGAGCTACAAGGAAGAATACCGCGGCGAAGAAAACCCTACCACGGACCGACCCATCATGAGAGAAGAGGTCGTCGAGGCGATAAGATCGGCCACCAAGAACACGGCGGCGGGGGCGGACAAAATCCGGAATTCGCTAATCAGAAATATCGGCGACGAGGCCATCGACCAACTTACGGCCTACCTCAACAAGCTCTGGCAAGAAGGAAGAGTTCCGGCGGAGTGGAAACACGCCGTCGTCGTAATGATTCAGAAGCCAGGGAAGAAACTCCAAATAGAAAATCTCCGGCCGATATCCCTAACGTCGTGCCTAGGCAAGCTGTACGAGAAAGTGATCACGAAGAGAATCCAGTCGCACTTGGAAAACGAGCGATGGTACCCGGATAGCATGTACGGTTTCAGAGCCAACCGCTCAACGCAAGACGTGCTACTCCAACTCAAGGAGGAAGTGCTCGAGACGATGCCGAAAACGGGCGAAAACGTCGTCATGGCCCTCGACATAAAGGGGGCCTTCGACAACGTGAGCCACGCGGCCATCATGGAGGGCATCAACAACACCAACTGTGGGAAGAGAGTGCACGATTACGTCAGGGACTTCCTGAGCAACAGAACGGCAACGGTGGGGCTAGGCGAGCTGAGAAGCAACGTCTTCCCCACGCCGTGCAAGGGCACACCCCAAGGATCCGTCATATCGCCCGTCCTCTTCAACGTGGCAATGATTGGCCTGGCAAGAAAACTTATGGAGATCCGAGGAATCCAGCACGCGATATACGCCGACGACGTCACGATCTGGGTCACCCAAGGATCCCTCGGAGAGAAGCAAGAAAAACTGCAGGAAGCGGCGACCTGCGTGGAGAACTACACCAGAGAAAGGGGACTGCGATGCTCCACGGAGAAGTCGGAGCTCCTCAGGGTCGGCAAGCACCCAACGCAAGCGACACTGGAGGTGACCCTTGAGGGACACAACATCCCGAAGAAGAACATGATTAGGATCCTGGGCATGTGGCTACAAGGCAGCCGGAAGTGCAGCCACACCATTAGCCTGCTGAGCAAGGCGGCGGAACAGGTGGGCCGCATGATCAATAGGGTATCCCAAAAGAGATACGGAATGAAAGAAGAAGACACTCTCAAGCTAGTCAACAGCCTAATTGTCAGCCGAGTCACGTACTCCCTGCCGTACCACGTGACGACCAAGGCAGAAAGAGAGCAAGCAGACACCATCCTCAGAAAGGCGTACAAGACGGCTCTGCGTCTACCGAGAAACACGTAGAACGAGAAGTTGCTCCAGCTGGGCATCAGCAACACCTTCAGTGAGCTCGCCGAGATCTGCTGGGTACGCAAACCGCGAGACTGAGAGGCACCCCTACGGGACGAGCGCTCCTGAGGAGGTTGGGTCGGGATACGACCGGACTGACAGACAGATACGCGGACGTACCGGACCACCTCAGGAAAACCATTAATGTGGGACCACTGCCGAGAAATATGGATCCCAACCTACACGAAAACAGGCGAAAAGCTAGGGCCGAATACGTTGAGAGAACGCTAGCCCAGCTAGACAATACAGTATACACGGACGCCGCCGTATATCTACACGGAAGAGAACGCGTGGCCGCGACGGTAGTGGTTAACAAGGAAGGAAACCCGATCACGTATGCCACGGCAAAGGTCGCTGGCACAGCGGAGGCCGAGGAGATTGCCGTAGCGCTGGCGGCAGCGGAAGGTTATAGAACAGGCCGATCTCTCAACATACTGACGGACTCAAAAGAGGTGTGCAGGAACTATACGAGAGGCAGAATCAGCAAAACTGCCCTCAGAATACTCAGCGGAGCCACCTCCGCCGAGAAGGAAAAGCCCAGGCACAAACTGATCTGGATCCCGGGTCACGTAGGCATAGGGGGGAACGAAAGGGCAGACAGCCTAGCTCGAGGTGCAGCGTTCCGAGCTGGGCGGTCGGATGCCCCGGAGACCCACCTACAGGCTTGCGAGGGGGGATACGCAGAGACCCTGAACTTACATAGAGGAACTAGAATTAGATATCCGCCACCACACAGAGACCTCACAAAGGAGGAAGCGACCAGCTGGCGGAGACTACAAACAAACTCCTTCCCCAACTTACACGTGCTCAATAAGATGTTTCCGACACAATACAGGGCCACCTGCCCTTGGTGCGGTGCCAAACCTACACTCTACCGCATCACCTGGGAGTGCGAACGCAACAAAGCATTCCACAAACACGAACACCCGAGTGCGGAGCAATGGGAGAGTCTGCTCACCAGCAGCGAGCTCACGGCCCAAAGGGCCCCCCCCGCGCCCGTCGCTGGTCGCTGCCGTGCTCGTTCGACGTAACGTCACTGTGGCGCAGCGACAACTTGCCTGCGTAATTATACCTCACGTGTTCGTAGAATTAATTCCTAAGAGCGGCCGCGGACTCTTCGTCCTTAACGTGTACAGTAAACCCACGCTGCAGCACAGATTCGGAGACCTACTGCGGGGCGCGCGCGCGGACTCTGGTGGCGAGCCTCTACTTGTTGCGGGCGACATTAACGCGCCCCACGGAGCCTGCGGCTACACCCGAGAAACACCCAAGGGCAAACACCTTTGGGAAGACTCGCAAGACCAAAGGCTTGAACTGATCGCGAATCCCGCCGATCCTACACGCAGAGGGAATAGCGTGAGTGCCGATATGTTACCAGACCTCGCGTTTGTTTCGAATGTAACAACAGCGCACTGGCAAAATACGCATGAAGATTTGGGGAGTGACCACGCGCTGATCGAGATCACGATAGGCACGGGCTCGAGCGGTCGTGGTATTAACCCTGAAGGCAAAGGTCGTAGGCTCAAACTCCTGAAGTGGGACACGTTCCGCAAGAAGCGAGAAGAAGCGGGGCGAGGCGACGAGCCGATTACCGACATAGACGAGAGGACCGAGACGCTCAGAAGGGACGTAGGCGCAGCAACGAGCGACGTTCCGCCCGAGGCGAACCTCGAAATAATGGACAGAAGGCTCCTACACATGTAGGAAGCAAAGCGAGCCCTCCTAAAGAGATGGAAATGCCAACGACATAATAAGGCGTTGCGCAAACGCATAGCACAATTAGACAGAGGCATCGAAGGACACGCACTACAGGTATACAAGGGACTATGGGGATACGTGCAACGGCCTCGAGAGGCAGATGACCGCGGCGAGCGCTTGGCGCCTGTTTAGACACCTATTAGATCCGGAGGAGACTCGGGCCACAGAAGGAGACAAGACTCGTAGTCTAGTAAGAGATTATAAAGGCGATAACTTCCTCGACGCAATACGTGACCGTTACTTTATGAAGGCCGAAAGCATCCAGCACGCCTAGTACGACGGCGTCGCAAACGAGAAACTGGACGCACAATTTAGCCAATCGGAATTTCGGATAGTCTTGTTCGAACTAAATACTCGATCGGCGCCCGGCCCGGCCCGGCTTACAAACAAGACTCTCCGAAACCTAGATGACGAGTCAATCTCCCGACTCGCGGCCTACGTCAATGAGTACTGGCGAGGGGGTTCCCTTCCCGAAGCGTGGAAACGGGCCCGCGTTATCACGATTCCTGAACCTGGCAAGCAAGTTACGCTCGATCATCTAAGACCGATTTCGCTTACGTCTTGCGTCGGCAAAGTCATGGAACACGAAGTTCTCACCCGCGTGACCGACTTTCTCGAAGATCATGACACGTTCCCGCACACCATGCTGGGATTCCGCCGCAACCTCTCCGCACAGGACGTATTCATCATCATCATCAGCCTAGTTACGCCCACTGCAGGGCAAAGGCCTCTCCCATACTTCTCCAACTACCCCGCTAATGTACTAATTGTGGCCATGTTGTCCCTGCAAACGTCTTAATGTCATCCGCCCACCTAACTTTCTGCCGCTCCCTACTACGCTTCCCTTCCCTTGGAATCCAGTCCGTAACCCTTAATGACCATCGGTTATCTTCCCTCCTCATTACATGTCCGGCCCATGCCCATTTCTTTTTCTTGATTTCAACTAAGATGTCATTTACCCGCGTTTGTTCCCTCACCCAATCTGCTCTTTTCTTATCCCTTAACGTTACACCTATCATTCTTCTTTCCATGGCTCGTTGCGTCGTCCTCAATTTCAGCAGAACCCTTTTCGTAAGCCTCCAGGTTTCTGCCCCGTAGGTGAGCACTGGTAAGACACAGCTGTTATACACTTTCCTCTTGAGGGATAGTGGCAACCTGCTGTTCATGATTTGAGAATGCCTGCCAAACGCACCCCAGCCCATTCTTATTCTTCTGGTTATTTCAGTCTCATGATCCGGATCCGTGGTCACTACCTGCCCTAAGTAGATGTATTCCCTTACCACTTCCAGTGCCTCGCTGCCTATCGTAAACTGCTGTTCTCTTCCGAGACTGTTAAACATTACTTTAGTTTTCTGTAGATTAATTTTCAGACCCACCCTTCTGCTTTGCCTCTCCAGGTCAGTGAGCATGCATTGCAATTGGTCTCCTGAGTTACTAAGCAAGGCAATATCATCAGCGAATCGAAAGTTGCTAAGGTATTCTCCATCAACTTTTATCCCCAATTATTCCCACTCCAGGCCTCTGAATACCTCCTGTAAACATGCTGTGAATAGCATTGGAGATATCGTATCTCCATGTCTGACGCCTTTCTTTATTGGGATTTTGTTGCTTTCTTTGTGGAGGATTACAGTGGCTGTGGAACCGCTATAGATAGCTTCCAGTATCTTTACATATGGCTCATCTACACCCTGATTCCGTAGTGCCTTCATGACTGCTGAGGTTTCGACTGAATCAAATGCTTTTTCGTAATCAATGAAGGCTATATATAAGGGTTGGTTATATTCCGCACATTTCTCTATCACCTGATTGATAGTGTCAATATGGTCTATGGTTGAGTAGGCTTTACGGAATCCTGCCTGGTCCTTTGGTTGACAGAAGTCTAAGGTATTCCTGATTCTATTTGCGATTACCTTAGTAAATACTTTGTAGGCAACGGACAGTAAGCTGATCGGTCTATAATTTTTCAAGTCTTTGGCGTCCCCTATCTTATGGATTAGGATTATGTTAGCGTTCTTCCGAGATTCCGGTACGTTAGAGGTCATGAGGCATTGTGTATATAGGGTGGCCAACCTTTCTAGGACAGTGTTCCCACCATCCTTCAACAAATCTGCTGTTACCTGATCCTCCCCAGCTGCCTTCCCCCTTTGCATAGCTCCCAAGGCGTTCTTTACCTCTTCCGGTGTTACTTGTGGGATTTCAAGTTCCTCTAGACTATACTCTCTCACCTTATCGTCGTGGGTGTTACTGATACTGTATAAATCTCTATAAAACTCTTCAGCCACTTGAACTATCTCATCCATATTAGTAATGACATTGCCGGCTTTGTCTCTTAACGCACACATCTGATTCTTGCCTATTCCTAGTTTCTTCTTTACTGCTTTTAGGCTTCCTCCGTTCCTGAGAGCCTGTTCAATTCTATCCATATTATAGTTCGTTATGTCCGCTGTCTTACGCTTGTTGATTAACTTAGAAAGTTCTGCCAGTTCTATTCTAGCTGTAGGGTTAGAGGCTTTCATACATTGGCGTTTCTTGATCAGATCTTTCGTCTCCTGCGATAGCTTACTGGTTTCCTGTTTAACGGCGTTACCACCGACTTCTATTGCGCACTCCTTAATGATGCCCATAAGATTGTCGTTCATTGCTTCAACATTGTGGTCCTCTTCCTGGGTTAAAGCCGAATACCTGTTCAGTAGCTTGATCCGGAATTCCTCTAGTTTCCCTCTTACCGCTAACTCATTGATTGGTTTCTTATGTACCAGTTTCTTCCGTTCCCTCCTCAAGTCAAGGCTAATTCGAGTTCTTACCATCCTATGGTCACTGCAGCGCACCTTGCCGAGCATGTCTACATCTTGTATGATGCCAGGGTTCGCGCAGAATATAAAGTCGATTTCATTTCTAGTCTCACCATTCGGGCTCCTCCACGTCCACTTTCGGCTAAGCCGCTTGCGGAAAAAGGTATTCATTATCCGCATATTATTCTGTTCTGCAAGCTCTACTAATAACTATCCTCTTCTATTCCTAGAGCCTATGCCATATTCCCCCACTTACTTGTCTCCGGCCTGCTTCTTGCCTACCCTGGCATTGAAATCGCCCATCAGTATACTGTATTTCGTTTTGACTTTACCCATCGCCGATTCGACGTCTTCATAGAAGCTTTCGACTTCCTGGTCATCATGACTAGATGCAGGGGCGTAGACCTGTACAACCTTCATTTTGTACCTCTTATTAAGTTTCACAACAAGACATGCCACCCTCTCGTTAATGCTATAGGATTCCTGTATGTTACCAGCTATGTTCTTATTAATCATGAATCCGACTCCTAGTTCTCGTCTCTCTGCTAAACCCCGGTAGCACAGGACGTGCCCGCTTTTTAGCACTGTATATGCTTCTTTTGGCCTCCTGACTTCACTGAGCCCTATTATATCCTATTTACTGCCCTCTAATTCCTCCAATAGCACTGCTAGACTCGCCTCACTAGATAACGTTCTAGCGTTAAACGTTGCCAGGTTCATATTCCAATGGCGGCCTGTCCGGAGCCAGGGATTCTTAGCACCCTCTGCAGCGTCGCAGGTCTGACCGCTGCCGTGGTCAGTTGCTTCGCAGCTGCTGGGGACTGAGGGCCGGGGTTTGATTGTTGTGTTCATATAGGAGGTTGTGGCCAAGTACTGCACCAGGGTGGCCAATCCTGCTCTGGTGAGAGAGTGCGTTACCGGTTCTGGTCACCGGGATCAGGCCGTATTCCAGGCCTGTTTGTGCAATTTTCTCAACACACGGTTGTTTTTTTTTCTGGTATTTTCTGGTGGAGAATTGTGCGGCCCGGGATTTGAATTACGGTCCTCTTGCACGGGAGGCGGATACTCTACCATCCCCGCAGGAGTTAAATTTAAAAATTGAATTGCGGGATTTTACGTGACAAGATCACTTTCTGATTATGAGGCACGCCGTAGTGGAGGACTCCGGAAATTTCGACCACCTGGGGTTCTTTAACGTGCACCTAAATCTAAGTACACGGGTGTTTTCGCATTTTGTCCCCATCGAAATGCGGCCGCCGTGGCCGGGATCTGATCCCGCGACCTCGTGCTCAGCAGTCTAACACCATATCCACTGAGTAACCACGGCGGGTCCCGCAGGAGTTGTACGCCTCACTTAATATACAGTGGTGCCCTATTTGATCAGTCAAGGTGGACCAATCTGAGCTCGGTTATACCGCACGGATGGCACTCGGCTAGAGAACTCTGGTATTTATGACCTGCACATGTGAGGCCATACATAATTGAATATATATATCTTCCTTTTTTTTATTTTAGGAGGGTTCCCGTACAGTGATAAAATAAAGGAAAAGACATTAAAAAGAAAGAAAAAAAGAAAGAAAAAGGTTGTAAAAAAAGGAACATAACAGGTGATTTGAACTCGTGACCCTTCGATGTTGCCCGGAAAGATAGCTCAGTCGGTTGGTTCGTCAGGCCCCAGGCAATTTTCAAGCGCCACAGCTCCTATTCCGAGCCTCACACTTACGTGGAAAGGGACTCATGTTGTCCGCGATAGTCGGTTTTCCGAGTGGTTGGAAGGCATACTTTCCTGGAAAAATGGTTGCCCGAGGAGAAGAGCGAACTTGAGCGGCTTTAGAGACTAGGAAAACTGCCTTAAAATATTTAGACTTGAGGGAAAGCTTCGTTAACAAACTATAACACGGCAATCAGCACTCGAATACGACGAGAGAAATTATTGAGACGTGGAAAATTTCCTTGAAATAAGTATGGTTTGCGAGACAAATGCTTGTAAGTATTGAACCTCTTAAAAGATGAGGGGAAATTTGCGCTCACCGAGAGGGCATCGTCCGTACGAGACCACCACCAGGCACCTTACTGAGACGTGGAGGGCTTTGCGGCCGGAACAAAGCCTACCGTCCCCGCCGGCCAAAAGGGGAAAACGCGCTTTCCGATCGCTCAAGCTTGCGCGGACATAGCATTACTCTAGCGTCTAGGAAAAGCTTAACCAGGTGCGATGGCGGCACGCATAGCGTGGGAAGCTAGCCGCCAGAATAACTATCTCAAGGACTGCTGCTGACGAGGGCGAAATAGCTTCGTGTAACTATAATAACCCTAATAGGACTACTTTCGAAATAAAAAAAAAAAAGGAAACGGCCCGGTGGGCTTTACTACGAGAGCTATGACTGATAGTTTTCTATATATATATATATATATATATATATATATATATATATATATATTCATCTCATCTATGGCATCGCATGCGCGCTCTGTTGCTTTGTCTCTGCGTGTAGTAGTTAAGAGAGCCAGTTTAAGACTACACTACCAGCTCCACTAGGGCAATTCTAGGCTTAGATATTAAAAAGGCTTTTGACAACGTTAAACACGAAGCGATCTTAAAAACAATTAGAACATTAGGACTAGGCCAAAGAATGTATAATTACGTTAGAGATTTCCTCGCGGGCAGGCGCGCATGCGTCGTCGTGGGCGACGAGGAATCACCGGAATTTGAGACGGGTCCGTGCGGCACGCCGCAAGGATCCGTCATATCACCATTACTCTTTAATTTAGTTCTACTTGGTCTACCCGAGAAATTAACAGAAATAGAAGGATTGCATCACAGTCTCTACGCGGATGACATCACCCTCTGGGTTCCCGGGGGAGGATGTGACGGTCACGTCGAGCGAACGCTACAGGCTGGAGTAGATGCGCTTCAGAATTACTTGCGTGGAACGGGTTTCGAGTGCTCGGCTACCAAGTCCGAACTCTTACTCTAGAAAACCACAAGGAGAGGTCGTAAAACCCTGCGCGAAGAGGAACGGGAATACTCCAAAATACGCATTACATTGGCCGATGGTACTCCCGTACCGCACGTAGAGAAAATTAGAATCCTAGGGTTACACCTGCAGGCAAACGGCCATAACGGAGAGATGGTGCGAATACTTCGTCGTTCGGTAGATGACATGATCCGACTCTTGCGTCTCATCACGAATAGACGCAATGGTATGCGTGAAGAGTGCGCGATCCGTCTCGTGCAGGCGTACGCGATAAGCCGCATAACGTATGTTGCCCCCTACCTGAAGTGGATCGGGTCTGAAAAAAACAAAGTCGATTGCATGAACCGAAAGGCTTTCAAGAGGGCGATCGGCGTTCCACTCAACGCGAGCACCGAGAAGTTTCTAGAGCTCAGAGTTCACAACTCACTCAACGAGTTATTCGAGGCGCACGACGTTGCGCAATACGAACGCTTATCGAGGTCAAAGGCAGGTCGATGCATCCTCGAGGCGCTCGGCATCACGTACCACACTCAGCATGGGGAAAAGACGGTGGTTCCCGCCTGGGTTCGCGACCGCCTGATCATCTCGCCGCTTCCCAAGAACATGCACTCAACGCACCACGCCGGGCGACGCAACAAACGAGCAAGCAACCTCAGAGGAAGTTTGGTAACAGTAACAAGGCGGTGTACGTAGACGCGGCGCTATATGGAGGAGGGAGAAGCGCACACGCGATCGCGGTTGTAGACCGCACGGGTAAGTGCTTCGCGAGCGCCACGGTGACCACGGGACACACGAAAGCGGCCGAAGAAGCCGCGATAGCCCTAGCACTCGTCGCGGTGCCGAACGCTGCGATCGTGATGAGCGACTCGCAGGCGGCAATCCGCGGCTTCGCGCGCGGTCGTGTCTCGCGGGAAGCGGCCCGCATACTCCAAATTTCTGACAACGGCGAGTCGTCATCGCCCTCGCAACCCCAAAATTCTACGGTCTTCGTCCTCTGGAGCCCGGCACACACCGATGTTCCGCTCGCGGGCAACGAGGTGGCCCACGCCACGGCTGGAGGTCTCGCACGCCGAGCCGCCGCTGATTATGTGGTCGCCGCCTCCGCCCTCGAGAGCGGGGCATCGGATCTGCCGGATCGGGACACTACAACAGAAACACAGCAACAAGAAACCCACTGGGCGTGGGGCGATCGCCTAACCACGTTCAGAGACCTCACCCAACACTACAGACTCGAAAGACGCACATTCCCGCCACCGCACGATAAATTGAACAGGAACGAGGCCGTAACATTACGCTTCCTCCAGACACACACCTACCCTAGCCCCGCTATCTTACACCACTGCTATCCGCGTTTATATCCAAGAGACGCGTGTAAAACTTGCGGACAGAGAGCAACGCTGCGACACATGCTCTGGGAATGTGCCGGCAACAACGGTAATAAAACCAGCTGCGTTCACGACGAGTCCGTAATCGCGGCCGTTGCCACAGCAGGGGAAGGCTCGAGCTCGCTTCTTCCCGACGCCACCCCGGATGCGGGAGCCGCTGGGGACCTTCTCCGTAGGCGTCGCCGCCGCTGGGAGGCGGCTATCAAAAGTTCGGAGCTCGCAGATCAGCTCTGGCCCGTCCGGCAAGCCGAAGGACTTGGGTGGCGCTCGAAGTACAAGGACTTCGAGCCGCCACCTGAGGCCACCACAGCAAGAACTGCCGAACTATTCTTTAATAAAGTTTCTTCTTCTTCATGCTCAATGAGCACTTTAATTTTATCAGTAATGTGCAATTTTTCTATTTCTAGTGGGAACATTTTATATATTTGGCATATTTTAAGGGGCATTTCCTGCAGTAAAAAATTTCGTGCACAATTTAATCTGACATGCGGCTAAGTTTCTCTCGAATATAACCTTGTTCAATTTAGGTCTGTGCTGAATTTTTCAAGGTCTAAGAACCATCTTTCAACGCACCTTCTCCCCGAACCACTCTTAGGTTAATGTGCATTGTTGTCTTGTACGATTAGCAATACGGGGGCCTGATGTGACACCTTTGCCGCTTCCGAACATTCTATTATGCGCTCAGTCAATGCTTCAAATATTTATTACATAGAATGAAAAGAGCGAAGGCAGAGGTTGTCGTCAAGGGTTGGTGGATCCAACCTCATTCGATGGCGAGTCAGGATGTACTTAAGCCTAGCTTGTGTGGCCGCCACCGCAAGCGCTCCTGTTGCAAGTGAATAGAAGTCTTGGCACCCCGCATTTTCTTTCTACCAGTAGTCCAGTATATCCGAATCAATGGTTATTCTAGGCCACTTCTCGAAGGCATCGCGTAGGCTGTGTACTCCATCAACCTTCAGTGAACTGTCGCTAGGTGGTCGAAGGCAGTCCTCTTCTTTTTTCATGAGGAAAGCCTCAAACTCATCCTCAACTCACAAGTTTCTAGAGGGAGATTCTCCTGCCGCTATTATTTGTACTTCATCGCCTCCGACGATCCCACGAAGCCGCTTCCATGTGGCTACCAGATGCTGTTTTCCTCGGCACCTTTCCTCATTAGTCAACGTTACGTGGTAGCGAGGATCTAGATAAATAGCTGCAGACAAAATGTCGCAGCCTGGCAACAGCTGCTCACGCCTTTTCGTGGCAATCGCCATGCTGCTGGCTATCGAGGTGTCCATATTGGAAACCTTTGGGTGATATTTAAGCCAAGTGCCGTACAAGTTACATCGTGAATTGCGGCCCGCGCAGCTCAACAGTTCCGTCCTTAGTGGAAGCTAATGCGAGCACTACGTTTTCGACGCCCTGCCAGTCTTCTTGTGTAAGAAAAAGCTCCTCTTAATGGCGACAAAAGTCGTCGCTGAATTCTCGGAGTTCCAGCAGCCGTTTAAGCATGGTGGTTCTCGACATCCACCCTATCGGGCAATGGAAAATTCGTTTGTTTAATTTTAGCTTGCGAAGGAGTAATATCACGGTTGGTGCCCGCATTTTTACACTATGTTGTGTGCTTTGATAACAAGGTTCTTCGCTGCTGAATATTTCAGCGCATCGTGCATTGCAAGTTGCAGTGTTCGAGCGGCGCCGCTCATCCCTTGAAGAAGTGGACCATCATCCGGAAACGTGTAGTCTCCTTCGAACTCGTTTAGGAAAGGCCAGTTGCCTAAATTATCGCCTGATGTTTCGCACTATTCATCCTCGGACTGTGGCATGTGTAGCATGTATTCGTCTTTAGAAGTTGGCTCAACAAGAAGAGCAACCGCTCCAACCATAGTCGCTACATTTTCCGCCATCGCACTGTACACTTCGTCCAGAGCTGCTACGTATTCAGAGACCACACCAAGAATTCCACGCTTTCATTTTACGCAGTGTATTGCTCAAAATATTCTCTCATAGCCAGTGCCTGTAGGCGGATCCTACCATATACAATAAATTGTATATTGATGCCAAAGCTTGCTCGATCGAACCGTGTGGTACTGTCCAATTGCAGCGAAGCAAAATGATTTTGACGTGACTGTGAAATCAGTTTCGTTGCTTTTTTTGTTCTTGAGCCGGTCGAAATCGAACACTCTCGGTGCTCACAGTCATTCTGTTCTGAAGTCCCTGCATTATAGGGTCAATAATTTTTCGAAACCCGAAGTCATCAATCATGCGAAATGGTCGACCGCTCCTAGAGACCAATTCAACGCAAGCATTCATGACAGCTTCTCGAATTATGTTGACGCTCCCACCCGCGCTCAACTTAAATGCGTGCAGGTGTTGTGTATGCTTCATTTCCTTGCCCAGCCGTACTCGTAGAACCTGCTCACTGACAGATCCTTTCGAGGATTTGCTACACGAAGGCTTCTCCAGGACTAGTGTGCCGTATTCTGCTCTGTGGTGCCGCTTTCTCGACATCAAACTGGAAATGCTTGCGGACTGGATGACGAGTAAAGCGACCCATCTTCGGAAGCAGCAGCGCCGGCTGCACACAAGAATGAAATACAGGAATAGTTAGTCACTATACGAGTACGTTTGTAGAAACACTTGCGCCTGCGACCACAAATATGTGCGCGAGGAAAAAAATTATTTTGCAGAATCTAAATAGGTGCGAGGCATGAGCAATGGGTTCCGATTCTGGGACCCCACGGGCATTGTTAAAACGATGTGTTCTGGCTGCCGTTTCTTTACTTCATCAAAACAAAGATATTCGATCGGGTGCTTTCGTAACGTCTATAGTTTTATTTCTTCTTTTTTTTGTCGTGATGGTTAAATTCTGGGCTGCAACAAAGACTGCTAGCTCACTGAAAAATTGTGGCATATCGCAATATTGTGCCGTATATACTCGTGTATGAGCCACACAGTTTCATCAAATTTTCTCAGGTGTGGGTTATACACTAATCAGGCCTAAAGAAACACATTACCACACTGTAGTGCCACTGTGAAACTGTGTCAGACAATAAAAAAAGAATTCAGTGCCCTTGCACTTTGTGAAGAAGGATAAATAGCGAAGCTGTGTAAGTGGGCCCCTAATGGCGAAATGCACCTACGCCGCAGGTCGGTCCGGTATTGCACTATTTTCGGGATCGGCCGGCGTAAGGGGATGATGATGATGAAAGACTTTATTTATCCCCCAATAAAGGGAAAGGGGCAACGGAATAGAGAGTGGGGGGAGGAACTACTTGAAGTGGGCCTCCTCTATCCTCTCAGCCCACTCAAGGATGGCCTCCTGAAGGTCGGGCCTCGAGCTGCGCAAGGCAGCATCCCACTGCTCCTCACTAGATATTAATTGCTTGAGGAAAGAGGAACGGGGTGCTTAGGGCACTTCCACATAATGTGGTTTTAGTCTGCTTTCGAACAGACGCAGAAATTACAAGAAAGAGAAAGGTAAATGGAGGGATGAATGTGGTGGAGGAGGTAAGAGGGGGGGGGGGCAAAGTGCGAGTCTGCAGCTGTTGCCACAGAACTTTACACTTGCGCGGAGATTTGCGAATGAGTGGCGGAAAGATTAAACGGTCTAATCGGTAGTGTGTGCAGATGTCGGGGTAGGTAATAAACCAATCGCGCGCTGTAGACGGTGCCTCCTCCATGGCGAAGTCCGGCAGGTGTGATGCCTGAGCCCGCACTGTAAATCCTCGGGCACTGGCATGAGCCTCAACGTTTCCGGCAACGCCCGTATCCACGGGAGTCAAGATTAATGCCACAGTTTGATGGAAAGGATGGGCTAGGAGGAGGAAAAGGGCTGGCTTAGAGACCCTGCCCGCTCCGAAGTTATGTATGTCTGCTTTGCAGTCGCTAACGATAACTGATGAATTTGGCATAGTAAGGACCAGGGCTATGGCCGCCTCCTCCGAGGAAGAGCCAGGAATGGAGGCGGCCGCAGCGACCTGGCCGTGAGAGTCAATGACTGATATTGCATAATGATTTCTGTTCCCATATTCGGCGGCATCAACATAGAACACATCTTTTGAGGTGGATAATTGTTTTAGAGGGACTTTGCTCGCAGCCTCATGCGCTGGTTGTGATACACAAGGTGCATGTTTTTAGGAAGTGGGGGATGCCGAGGTTCTCGTGTATGTGATGTGGAATAGTGTATTTATTCTTGATGATGGCTGCCGGAGTGATAGAAACAGTTTGTAGAATGTGTCGACCTATTGCGGTGTTAGAAAGTCTGGTATATTGGGATGTGAGGTGGGCTTCTGTGAGTTGAGTAAGTGTGTTGAAGGTGTCAGTAACCCTTAGCCTTTCAGTGGAAGTAGATATGGGGACTCCCAGAGTGAATTTATATAGTGTTGCGGTGGGAAAAGACAACAAGGTCGTCGACGGTGAAGTGGACGAAGTGGCAAGAGCCTCTCGGGATACTCGGCAGCTGTGTATCATCCTCATCATCATCATAAGCAGCAGCAGCAGCAGCAGCAGCAGCCTGGTTACGCCAACTGCAAGGCAAAGGCCTCACCCATACTTCTCCAACTACCCTGGTCATGTACTAATTCTGGCCATGTCGTCCCCGTGAACTTCTTAATCACATGCGCCAACCTAACTTTCTGCCACCCCTTGCTACGCTTCCCTTCCCTTGGAATCTTGTCCGTAACCCTTTATGACCATCAGTTATCTTCCCTCCTCATTACATGTCCTGCCCATGCCCATTTCTTTTTCTTGATTTCAACTAAGATGTCATTAACTCGTGTTTGTTCCCTCACCCAATCTGCTCTTTCCTTATCCCTTAACGTTACACCCATCATTCTTCTTTCCATAGCTCGTTGAATCGTCCTCAATATAAGTAGAACCCTTTTCGTAAGCCTCCAGGTTTCTGTCTCGTACGTGAGTACTGGTAAGACACACCTGTTATACACTTTTCTCTGAGGGATAAGAGGGATATCCACTTTTCTCTTAAGGATGAACATGCTGTTCACGATCTGAGAATGCCTGCCAAACGCACCCCAGTCTATTCTTATTTTTCTGATTATTTCAGTCTCATGAACCGTATCCGCGGTCACTACCTGTCCTAAGTAGATGTATTCCTTTAAGACTTCCAGTGCCTCGCTACTTATCGTAAACTGCTGTTCTCTACCGAGACTGTTAAACATTACTTTAGTTTTCTGCAGAATGGTTTTTAGACCAACCCTCCTGCTTTGCCTCTCCAGGTCAGTGAGCATGCATTGCAATCGGTCCCCTGAGTTACTAAGCAAGGCAATATCATCAGCAAATCGCAAGTTACTAAGGTATTCTGCATTACCTCTTATCCCCAATTCTTCCAAATTCATGTCTCTCAATACCTCCTGTAACCACGCTGTGAATAGCATTGGAGAGATCGTATCTCCCTGCCTGACGCCTTTCTTTTGGGGGATTTTATTGCTTTCTTTATGGAGGACTACGGTGGCTGTGGAGCCGCTATAGATATCTTTCAGTATTTTTACATACGGCTCGTCTACACCCTGATTCCGTAATGCCTCCATGACTGCTGAAGTTTCGACTGAATCAAACGCTTCCTCGTAATCCATGAAAACTATATATAAGGGTTCATTATATTCCACACATTTCTCTATCACCTGATTGATAATGTGAATATGGTCTATTGTTGAGAAGCCTTTACGGAATCCTGCCTGGTCCTTTGGTTGACAGAAGTCTAAGGTGTTCGTCATTCTATTTGTGATTACCTTGCTAAATACTTTGTAGGCAAAAGACAGTAAGCTGATCGGTCTATTAGAGTGTCCGTTATCCCTACGCTACCAGGAATCCCTCGGACTGGCGTACACCTGACGACAGGACGATCTTTTTCTGCTGCGACCGAATCGGTCACGTTTCCCATCTCTGCCGGAGCCGTCGGCTGTCCCCCCACCTCGAAAGAGCTTCCGGGATTCAAGTTCGCGCCGAAGTTCCTCACCCCGTCGTTTCTACAATACTTCCGACGCCACTACCTCGACTATGCTCGCTCGCCCTCGCCACAACGTCGCAAACCACGTCCGCCCCAGCTTCATGGCTCGCCGTCGCCGACCTACCCAGGACCGTCCCAGCAGGAAAACTAGGCAATACAGCACCTCGAGGTGGTGCTGCAATGTCGGATTCGCCGCTAAATCCTCATTTGACGCTGCTTACAAGACATAACCATTTTGACGTCCAAGTTAGTGGCACACCCGTCACAACCCTTATAGATGCCGGAGCACACATATAGATTATGACCAGCCGCCTACGCCACCATTTAAAGAAAATTATTACGCCTGCCGTTACTTGGGTTCGTACGAATCGCCGACGGTAGCACGGTGACCGTGGTCGGTATTTGTACTGCCCGTGTGAGCATTTCCGGATACCATACTGTCGTTCTTTTCACTGTGCTTGACCAATGCCACCATGACCTCATCCTAGGCCTAGACTTCCTCTCCGCCCATTCAGCGTTCATCGATTGTTCTTCAAGTACTGTGCGTCTTGACCAACCTCTACTGGACGTTCCTCCAACACCACACGAAATTCGCCTAAGACCGACTGATTTTGTTCACGATCCACCGCAGGTCTTGACATACATCCAAATGTCGCCTTCTACGCCAGTTCCCGAGGGTAATTACATCTCCGCTCCCATAACTGCCATCGTTCTCACGCACAGCGTTACTGTCCCGCATAGAATACTGATGGTCACAGACAATCGCATGTACCTCTCTGTGGTGAATTTCGGGCTCGCTAAGCAGATTCTGCTTAAAGATATCACCCTGGCTACAATCACTGCTTTAGAAGTTAGAAGTTAGTTGCGTTGAGACTTTTGCCATCGACTCTTCCTGTGAGCCTTTCCGGTCTGCCAAATGTACTGACAACGACATTAGAAAAATGATCGTCTCGAATCTCACTCCTGCGGAGACTGAACAGCTCTGCAGTCTATTGCTTTCCTAGAAGGATATATTTGACCTGAACAACCGACCCTTAGGGCAGACGTCACTGGTCAAACATCGTATACCTACAGGGGATAATCCACCCATCCATCGGCGACCTTACCGAGTTTCAGTTTCGGAGCGGCACGTCATCAAAACGGAAGTAGACAAGATGCTAGCGAAAGACATCATTGAACAATCGTCGAGTCCCTGAGCGTCTCCTGTCGGGCTTTTCAAAAAGAAGGACGGCTTAATGGTGATTCTGCGTTGATTACGGCCACCTCAACCGCATCACGAAGAAGGAAGTGTACCCACTACTTCGTATCGATGACGCCCTCGATTGCCTGTGCGGGACAGAGTATTTTTCGTCCATCGATCTACGGTCCGGATATTGGCAAATCGCTATCGATGATCTAGATCATGAAAAGACCGCCTTTATAACGCCTGATGGTCTCTACCACTTCGAAGCTTTGCCTTTTGGGCTATGCAACGGGGCTGCCTTTGAGCGTATGATGGACTTATTAATACAAGGATTCAAGTGGTCGACTTTTCTCTGCTACCTAGATGATGTTTTTGTGTTCTCGCCCTCATTCAGCACACACATTGAGCGCCTTTCAGCAGTACTTGGCGTTTTTCGCAATGCCGGTCTACAGGTCAACTCCAAGGAATGTAACTTCGGCCATCGTGAAATTAGTGTTCTTGGACATGTCGTTAATCCGAATGACATCCGACCGGACTCTGCGTAAAAGAGTGTCGATCTTACCTGAGTTTGATTTAGGAAAATGTAGATATGATGTTGCGAATGTATTCTCACTGATAACGAAGGCCTAGATCAAGCGGAGAAGTTCGGCCTTCTTTAGTCCGCCATGTTTATTGGAGGCTCGCCCTAGAAGGCGCAGGGTGTGATCGACTGTGGTTGGGAGTGTATGTACGGTATATGTGTTGACCCGGTTGCTTTGAATGTGCAAACCGAGCACCCAGAGCCTGTCCACTCTAGTAACAGGGATGTGGTTTAGGATGACCTGTATACCAGACATGCGTTTTCGCCCCCCCCCCCCCCCCCCCAGTTGGGATGGAAGAAGAAGTAGCTCGGAGTTTTGAGGGGAGCATGTGAGATTCATAGCCCCGGTATATGAGCCACGACGGCGCCTGCTGCGGCCTGTAGAGTTTCTTGAATCTCTCCATCGGAGCGGCCTGTCGTCCAAAGAGTGCTGTCGTCGACGTAGAGTGAAAACTTGAGATCAGGAATAGATCGCAATGCTAGCGTCATCGGCATCATAGAAAGATTAAAAAGTATAGGGGACAGCACTGAGCCTTGGGGCATGCCGTAACTACCTAAATCGTACGAAGGGGATCGCTCTCTGCCTATGTGTAATGTTGCGGTACGGTTGGCTGAGAATGTACGTATGTAGTCGTGTCTTTCCGCCAACCACAATGAGATTGAACTCTCGAAGGATGGCGGAATGTGAAACTGCAACTGACTAAGAACTAACTGATGTCCAGACTGAGAATTGCTTGCTTATCTAGACTGCTATTGGTTGTGATGATGGCATGCTTCATTCGAAGCATGATATCTTGGCATGAGAGAGATTTTCGAAAACCTACCATTTCTGATGGATAAAGATTGTTGTCTTCCATGTATTTACTGAGTCGGTTGAGGATTACGGGTTGAAGTGTTTTACCTGGACAAGAGGTTAGTGATATAGGCCTGAGCTTAGAAGTGTTAAGTGGTTTGTTTGGCTTTGGAATAAAAATTACCCTGGCAACATTCCACGAACTAGGGAGGGTGCCAGTGTCAAAGCAGTGATTGAAGTACGCCGTGATGGCTGTGACGGAGAAGTCGTCTAGAATGCGGAGTATTTTGTTGTTAATAAGTTCGGGGCCTGCTGCTGACATTGTGCGCAGGGTGGCGACGGTATGGCGAACCTCTGCTTCCGTGATAGCGGCCCTTAGTAGCTCATTGGGTTCGCCATTGCACTTTGGCATGTCATACTTCTGAGCGGGAGGCAGCTGTTTATGGCGGAGGTCGTCGAAGAGTCCGTTGAGCTTGTTTTTGTGTGCATGTAACAGCTTGTTTATGCTGTGGTTGCGGTGTGTGCAGGATGTGGTAGGGTCTAATAAGTGTCGCAAGAGTTGCCATGTGCGCTTGTTATCGAGGTTGTCATGCATGCTTTCACATAGCTGGCCCCACTGTTGGCAGGCCAGTTGTGTGCCTTACTCCCCGATCTGGAGGTCTAATTTAGAAATTCTGAGTCTTAGTCTTCATGTGTGCCGTCGCCTCTTCCACCGCTTCAGAAGAGACTGTTTGGCTTCCCACATGTGTAGAAGCTTGAAATCAACTGTAGTGAGAGTAGTTTCGGGGCACAGAATGGTAGTGTGTGCCTGGGCGTAGTTGCTGAACCCATTCTGAGATGCCTTGAATGTTTGTGGGAGCTGATATCTGGCGGGCCTCTCGAAAATTGTCCCAATTGGTAAGGCTGAGGGGTTTGGGTGCAAAGGGTTTGTGTTTGAATAGTAGTGTGATGGTAATGATGTAATGGTAGCTACCGAGGTTAACCTGTGAGTTGTGCCACGTGTCGTGTTGGATTCTGTGTGTAAGCGTAAGATCGGGGGAGGAGTCCTTAGCTACGCTGTTGCCTAGCCTGGTTGGTGCATCGATGTCGTTATGTAATGTGAGTCTGTGATCTTGCATGTGGATCTATAGGGCTCGGCCGTTAGGTGTTATCTTGTCTAATCTGATCCGTGTAATCCGTGAAACCGTGTAATCTGATTATGCAATCAGATTACACGGAAGCTTGTGTAATCTGATTGCATGTGCGACGCAAATTGTGTAGACCTTTCTGGAAGACACGCGGGCACCAGCGATTACTCTGGAGCATTCGATGGCTCATGCATGAAAACTGATGTGCTTCACCAGCAGAACAGATTTTCGACAATCACCGACTTCGTTCTGTTGTGGCGCCTGGTTCTTCAACCTAGACTGGCGTTAGTATTGGGTGGCGTGGCGTTGTCAGCGGGCTGCAGGCGTCGGGTAGACCATGGCGATCAGGCAGGGACGAAACAATTTCTAGTGCGAAACTTGCACTGTTTATTCAATGGTTGGTGAAGGATAAGACGAAGAGAATGACTGAAGTAAAAAAGTACATTGCGGGGTCCCTTCCGTATGCCCACTAAAATTGTAGGTTGGATCTTGCTCACGTCAAAGTCACGTGACAGGCACTGTGTCTCGTTGTGGATGGGCCACGGATCCCCTCTCCCAGGTGACTTTTCACGAGCTTGCCTCTGCTGGTGGCAACCCGCGGGTCCTGGGGATCGTAGGCGGCTGATCCCTTCTTTTTTCTAGGCGTCGTTGGTTAGCGGAAAATACCCTCCCCTTAGAGTTGGACATTTCGTGGAATGGGTTTTCCCGCACACACATACACACAAAGGGACCTGAAAAAAACAGCGGGGCGTCCGCCATACTGGCGACAGCCCGAGACAACCATAACAAATTAGGAATCCACCGTTCGTTTCGATGAGGCATGGCGGTTGAGCATCCTTTTTGCCCTGAGTGTTAGGCGCCAACCCCTAACAGCATCTCCGGTGGGGGAGGAAGGTCCCGACGAGTAGGTGCCAGCAGCCACTGGGCGACGGATCGGTGTTTAACAGCCAAATGTCTTTCCGGGGTGAGAAAATTTTGGTTCGTAGCTGGTAGATTCCTGGAAGTCGTTCATCAGTCCTCGTGGCGCTCTTGTATCTTTTCTCCTTGGTCCGTTCCGGTGAAACTGGACTTGCAAACCGGTCTCGCAACTTTTCGTCTCCTGCTTGGGCACGCAATCACTCCAGAACAGTGCCGGACCTACAACCACAGAGCAAGGGAGCCCAAGGCCACCCTTCCCCAAGATACACCAAACTTTACGAAAAAAAAAAAAACCACTAATGCTTTCCCATCCCTTTCGCGATTCCCCCCCCCCCTGAACATTAAAAACAGCAATTTCTTGAAAACGTTAAGACGTGGTTATTACAATCAGCTAACAATCAACTACAACTTCGCGATAATAAAAGAAACGTATGAAAAAAGTACAAACGTGTACATGCCCAGGAAACCAGAGTGAGCATGAGGCTTTCGTTACTCTAGGGGCAACGACTCAGACCGTCGGCATTGCCGTTAAGTTTACCCTTCTTGTAGTGAATATCGAAGGTTTACTGGTGAATAGTCAAGCTCCAGCGCAAAAGGCGGCCGTTTTTCGTAGACATGGGCTGTAGCCATGTGGGCTGACAGTGGTCAGTATCTATGGGGAAACTTCAACTAGCGATATACCAAGCTAGCTTCTGCACTGCCCATACTACGCAGGCGCATTCCTTTTCTCATGCACTGTATGCTTCCTAACGAACTTAAAGCTTTCTACTGGCGTACAGTATGGGGTGTTCGTTTTCGTCATCTCTTTTTTGAAGAAGCACCACCCTCATACCCCTGTCGCTGGCATCACACTAAAGAATGAATGGCTTAGAGCAGTCGGGCGCGTTCAACACTGGTTGACTCGTTTGTGCTTTCTTCAGCATACTAAATGCCTTTTCTTTTGTGTCACCCCGCTTTACCGTTTTTGGTTATGTTTTACTGAGAGCATCTGTTAAAGAACTTGCAATCTGGGAATAACGTGGGATATATCTTTGGTAATATCCTGCCAAACCAAGGAATGACCTGATGTCCCGCTTGGTGCGTGGTTGCGGGAAGTTGTCTATTGCAGCCAGTTTAACTTCTGAAGGCCGACGATGGCCTTGCCCTATTACGTGACCTTAATAAGCTACCTCCGCGCGCCCTAATTGGCATTTGGGAGCCTTGATAGTTAACTTGGCCTCTCGTAGACGACACAACATGGTTCGTAAGTGTTGCATATGATCCGCCTATGATGAAGAAATGATTGCTATGTCGTCGATATACGGAAGAGCAAAGTCCTCCATTCCCGGTAGCTCCTGGTCCCTAAGGCCACAGAAACAATAGGGAGCATTCTTCAATCCAAAGCTCAGGACTTTCGATCGAAAGGTTCCCATCGGGGAAAAAAAACGCCGCAGGCCTGCTTGCCCTCTCGGTCAACGGAACCTGCCAGTACCCTCTGACTAAATTAAGCGTATGATGAAATTAGCACAGCTCACTTTCTCAAACCTTTCCTCGATATGCAGTATTGGGAAGGTCTGGTCCTTCGCGATTAAGTTCAGCCGGTGGTAGTCGATACATGGTCGTGGCTCCTTTCCTGGGACCTCAACCAAGATAACAGG
Source organism: Dermacentor andersoni (assembly GCF_023375885.2). Taxonomy (NCBI): domain Eukaryota; kingdom Metazoa; phylum Arthropoda; class Arachnida; order Ixodida; family Ixodidae; genus Dermacentor; species Dermacentor andersoni. Next base: position 102,561,937 of record NC_092822.1, read on the forward strand.
TGAAGTATTTTCACTCTCTCCTGGCTCGATTAGACCTAGCTCTAACATCTTTTTTTATTTAAGCAGCCATGACTTGGCGTTGACGAGGTGAAGCACGATAAGCTTTCTGACGAACTGGGTCCGATGAGGTTAACTTGATGTCGTGAACGATCGCAGTGGTCCTGCCCGGTGTGTCTGAAAATATGTCTTTAAATTCAAGCACGAGTTCCCTCAGTTCGGCCCTTTGATTGGGATTCAACTCCGCCTGTTCTACTAACTTGTCAATGATCTCGTGAATGTGTTTTGCCTCCGTCACTGCTGTTAACTCGGGAAAGTCGACAGGCATTTCCTCAGGTTGGTTAAGGGTCATGTTCACAATGGCTTCCCTCTGCCGGTAGGGTTTAAGTAGATTGCTATGGTACACTTGCGGTGTCCTTCGTTTTCCCGGTACCGTGATTACGTAATTTGTTTCAGATAATTTCTGAATTATGTCAACCGGTCCTTCCCATTGAAGCTCTAGTTTGTTTTTCAACGAGGAATTCAGGATCATTACCTTTTCCCCCACTTCAAAGCGTCGCGTGCGAGCCCTTCTGACATAGTAATGCTTAGCATTGCTTTGTGCCTTACGCATTTCCTGTCCTGCTAATTCCTGAGAAGCGTGCAGACGGTCCAACAGCTCTAGCACGTATGCCACAACCGAAGGATCGTCTGCCCGGCCTACAGGCTTCTCGAACAATGCGAAGAGGGGAGCGAAGGCAGCTTCCGTAAACGAGCTCTGAAGGTGAAAAACCTGTTGATTCGTGCGGTGCAGTTCGAAGCGCAAACATTGCTGCAGGCAAGCAGCTCTCCCAATCGGCTTTGTGCTCATAACAAAGGGCTCACAAAAGCCGTTTCATGACTGAGTGGACTTTCTCTACCGCGTTTGACTGTGGTTGGTACACTGAGCTATGAATAATTTTAATACCGCACCTTTCCAGAAACGTCGAGGTCAGTGCGCTCGTAAAGACGGATCCCTTATCAGACTGGACTTCTGCGGGAAACCCCACTCGCGCGAAGATAGACAAAAGCGCGTTGACGATCTCCACCGAGCTTAGTTCTTTGAGGGGCACCGCGTCTGGGAATTTCGTTGCGGGGCAAAGTACAGTGAGAATATGCCTATATCCTGACTGCGTTGTAAGAAGTGGTTCCAGTGTGTCTATTATGACCCTGCGAAACGCCTCCGTGATAACAAAAACAAGTTTCATTGGCGCTTTAGCCTTATCTCAGGGCTAGCCTATGCGTTGACATGTGTCGCAGCTTCTTACGAAGGCTTGTACTTCTCTAAAGCAGCCGGCCCAGTAAAATTCCTGCAGTAAGCGGTCCTTTGTTTTACGAATGCCCAGGTGCCCTGTCCAAAAGCCCCCGTGAACCAGGTGCAGGGGCTGCTCCCGTTACGGATACGGTACCACGAGTTGGTCGAATTGCACTTCCTTTCAACTGGTGTACTTTCTATAGAGGATGCCTGCCCTCTTGAGGAACTTTGCGTTCTGTTTGGCCACAGCTTCTTTCACGTGTGGCCATAGGTTACGCATGGTGGAATCTTTTTCCTGTTCAGAAATCACCGTGGCAGGGCTTACATTCCATATCTTTCTTCTGCCTGCTGCCTGTCGAGTCATTTCAGGCTACGGTGCCTTCCTGACCTCTTCGTTAGCTAGTGTTTTTCCCGCATTATCCCCTATAGGGCTGTTCTGTTTTGTGTTGGTTGATGAATCCTCCGTCAAACCTGTTTCCTCCACCACTGGACATTCGTACACTGCCCTGGTCGTTAGAGCTCCCTATCCTTCGAACGAGTTAGGGCTCGCACTATTCCTTCACTAAACCCAATTCCCCTGCGTCGCAGCAAATTCTCAGATTTGTCAGAAAACAACTATGGATACTGTGGTGGGAGATGGGCCCAGACGGCGGCTTCAGTATTCAGTACTACAAAAGGGCCTTCGATATGAATCTTTCCCAGAGGGAGACAAGCTCTGGATGCCTCTACGGCTTGCCTTATCCAAGCACATTCTCCCGTGAACTGGCCTTCCTCCACGTACGACGGGTGCACCACGTCCATTGTGGCTTTCGAGTCGCCACGCATCCGACACGGTTTGCCGTTTACCACGAGGTCTCGAATGTAGGGTTCCAGCAAGTTCAGATTTACCTCGTTACTAGTCAGTGACATCAACACTAGTTTGGGATTTTTGCATCCCACGGAGATATGCCCCGTTTGCTGGCAGTTGTAGCAAACTATTGGTTTCTTGGCCTCGAAAGCCTTTTTCTTTTCCCTTTCTGCCCTCTGTTCGGCTGACTCCTCCCTTCCCTTGCTGTTCTCGTCACTACTTTTCACTGAATCTGACCTTTCCTTTGATTTATACTGATTCGACTTCGACCATCGCTCTGGCTTGTCGGGTCTGTATTTAGTCACCTCCTTCTTAGGAGCTTCGTTGCCTTCGAACGCACGGCGGGTTACGTACTCCTCAGCGAGATTGGCCGCTCGCGTGATAGTGTCTACGCTTGGCCTATCCTGAACCCAATACTTGATGTTTTCTGGCAGCCAGCGGTAGAACAGTTCTAAAGCAACGCACTGCATTGTCTTTTCGGCGCAGCCGAGTGCACCCTCTTCTCTGAGCCATTCCTTCAGATTTACCTCCAAGGTGTATGCGGAATCCGAGTATGACTCACTTTTGAGCTTCTCAACCTCCCTGAATTTTCACCTGAATGCTTCTGCTGATAATCTATACTTTTTAAGCAGATTCGGTTTGACTTTATCGAAGTTCTCTGCTTCTTCGTTCCCTATGCGGGCAATGATATCAGCTACCTCACATGGCAGAAACGTATGCAAGCGTTGCAGCCAAGTGCTTCTCCGAATTTCGCCTTCTCACACGCACTCTCACACTGCACCAGAAAAAGACCTATGTCCCCTCCTGCTGCGTAGGGTGCCATCAAGTCTTGTCATTCTGCGCTCGCTTTCACGCGCCTCTGTGATATGTCTTTCAGTATTTTTAGATTTCAGAAACTCAATCTCTAGACGCTTCATTTCGAGTGCGTAGCGTGCTGCCCGCTCGCGCTCTTTTTCCTCTAGGCGCTTACGCTCTTCTTTTTTAACCGCAATGATTTCTACGCATTCCTTCAGTTCATCGTCATCTGCCCCGCTCACTTCAATCGCCCCAATAATCTCCGGCTTTCCCTTTGATTCGGCGATTTGGAGGCCCAACTCTCTAGCCAAGCTAAATAATTCCAGCTTCTTTAGTGCCTTCAAGTTCATGGATGCCCTTAATGCTGCTAACTCATCGCTCTATAACAACCTCGGCGTACTCAAAACTTCCCTCAAAGGTTAAAGAAAAATCACTGCTCTGTACTTCCCGCACAAAAAAATACGTAAATCCAAGTGATATCTTAGTGAAGAAAAGCCTTTCACTCACGATATACAATCATGATTCCCGACACCTTCCTGCCGAACCTTATCACCAGGACAAAGAGGAGAATATCTCTTAGATGTCCTCCAAAGTTGGGGTCTGCAGGGTAGCGTATCCCTCCGCTGCCCACCAGTTGTTGCGACGCCTTGTTCTTCAATCTCGAGCAGCGTTACTATTGGGTAGCGTGGCCTTGTCGGCGGGCTGCAGGCGTCCGGTAGACCATGGCGATCAGGCAGGGACGAGACGATTGCCAGTGCAAAACTTGTACTGTTTATTGAATAGTTGGTGAAGGATAAGATGAAGAAAATGAATGAAGTAAAAACGTACATTGCGGGGTCCCTTCCATATGCCCACTAAAATCGTAGGTTGGATCTTGCTCACGTCAACGTCACGTGACAGGCACTGTGTCTGGTTGTGAAAGGGCCGCTGATCCCATCTCCTAGGTGACTTTTCACGAGCTTGCCTCTGTTGGTGGTAACCCGCGGGTCCTTGGGGTCGTGGGCGGGTGATCCCTTTCCTTCTTGGCGTCGTTGCTTCGCGGAAAGGGCCCTCCCCTTAGAGTTGGACATTTCTTGGAAACGGTTTTCACGCACAGACACAAAGGGGTCTGTAAACACTGTGGTGCGTCCGCCATACCGCCGACCACTGCGAAGTGCACCAATCGCGCTAAACCTGAGCATGAAGCGCAACGAGCTATGATAAACTAACGCTTTAATAAATACGGCAAGAATTCATAGACGACTAATACAAAGCATACAAAATGCCGAAACGCGTCATATATGAAGGGTGCCAATCTCATCATTCGTGCTTTCCTCCATACACGCTGTGCAATGATACCACGTAAGCGCGTACGCGAACATTAAAATAAACAGGCCATCCTTATCATAATAACTTAGCCAATTTATCACCTCCGTTTTTTTTGCGAACATTCCTTCGTTGTTTCACTGTCGTCATTCTTCCTCCATCTGCAATCTGTGATCGTCATTCCATCATCATTGCATAGATATGCTTCCGTCGTCGACGTGCCAGCGTCTTTAGCACGCGTCACTATTGCGTAGTCAACTTAGTGCTGTTATGCGTCATGCTGTTAGGACGCCGTAATCCCTTTATCGGCATTGTGTCCTCCTCGTCATGGGGTGGTCGTGATTGCGTTGTTATGCAGTCGTCATGTATTTGTGGTCGTCGCGAGGCCGTGACGTCGACCATACATGTTTCTGTCGCCATGCCATCATTGTCATTCTAGTGTCCTCATCCGACTGTAATCGCACCGTTGTCGTAATTCCACCTTCGGCATACCGCCGCTGTTACTCTGTCGTCGTTACGCAGTCGTCCTTGTTCGCATTTTTTTTCCATCGTCGTCATTTCAGTTTCGTCATCTATCTGTAACCATGCCGTCATCGTCATTCCTTCGTTGTCGCTGTTGAATTATTGTTACGCGTGGGATCCGCACTTTCGAGTGCCACAAGTTTAGGCAGAGCGAAGCGCTTAATAACAAGAAGGAGTCTAATTTTGATAGGCTGTTCCGTGCTGGCCAAAGGTCGCCCAATAAAGCAGCGTTTCTTTAGATCGCTCCCCCGAAACATTGCCTAAGTAAATGGCCACAGTTCGAGGGATTCTCAATTTCAGGGATCGGCCAATGTGGTAGGTACGATGGCTACATAGTTGGAAACAAAACTGGTCTAACTATGCCACGAATGCTATTTGTATTAACTATTTGAGTGGGAGCGGCGGCACCAGAACGACAATGTCGTTTAGACACGTTTGGATTGCCTTACAGATGCTGCCGCCAATCGCCAGTGCCGTATCAACCAGCAACGACAGTCTACTTCAGCCCGATTCATCGTGGCTTCAAGCAGGTGATGGTGACGCTCTTGGGATGAGCCAATGGAACCTTCCAGGCGGGAGCACGTCATCGACCGGCATCGAGCATATAAGGCACAACCCGTACCTGACCGCCTTCAGTGGGAGTGGCGGCACCACAACGACAATGTCGTTTAGACACGTTTGGATTGCCTTACAGGTTCGTTACTACTCCTATGTTTCGCAGTTACGATCAAACTGTTTGTGCGTTGTTGTGCTGCCGCTCCCAGTGAAGTGCCGTGATGTTTTGCATGCGCTATGGTCGCACCTGGAACTCCTTTTGGCCGCGGACATAGAAAGCAACCCGGGTCCTCCTAATGAAGAAATGCTTGAAAAAATCTTGGAAAAACAAACGCTACTAGAAGCACGGCTGACGCATATTGAAGGGAAGCTAGATTGATTTGCCGAGCAAGGTGTGAAGTTGGCCAATATCGAGGCTACTGTTAAAACTCTCGAAAGCACTGTTCAGCGTCAACAACAAAAAATACGAGATATTGAAGGCAGAGCCCGGCGTAACAATCTGATTGTGTTTGGTGTAAAGGAAAGTGCTAACGAGACGCGAGAAGACTTAGAAGATAAGGTCATCAGGGACATATTTTTCACGCGGCTTGGTGTCAAGCCGACATCTGTCGAAAGAATTCAGACTTGGTAAAAGAAAGGATGACCGTGATTGACCCGTTATTTTACGCTTGTACGACTACAATGAAAAAACAGCTATCTTCAATAACTGTAAGAAACTGAAAAGCACGAGGATAAGTATCGCTGACGACTACTCGTACGAAACGCTTCAAAAAAGAAAGTTGCTCTGGCAGTCGGCTAAAACTGATAAAAATGAAGGATCTAAGGTAAGGCTTGTTCATGACAAGCTCTTCATTAACGACATCCCCTATACATGGGACGCCCAGTCTAACTGTAGGGTGAGGATGCGCAGTGACGCCGAAGCCGGCCCCGTGGCCAAGACTGACAAAGAAAGGAGCATGAGCTCAGGCTCATAAACGTAAATGCTCGCAGCATTGTGAAAAAGGTTGACGAACTTGAATGCGTGTCGCTATTGCATGATCCACATATATTAGCAATAACTGAAACGTGGCTGTATGAGGGTATCGCGGACGCTGAAGATTTTCCCGGCGCATATAACGTCCTCCGTACAGATAGGGCGTCGAGAGGCGGAGGCGTTGCAATGTTAGTTAAAAAATCACTTAGATATGAAGTTCTGCCGTCAATTTATGCGCATGAAAGCGCATGGTGTAAGTTGTTTTTTCACCATTTTGCGTTGGTGATCGGTGTAATTTATAGACCCCCGGGAAGCCTTATTGATTTCTTTGAGAAGATTGATCAGCGTTTGACAACAATTACTACAGATAGAAGTAAAGTTATTTTGATGGGTGATTTCAACCTACCGGGAGTAAATTGGGATGGAAGAATCCCTGGGACACTTGAGAGGCCACATGCGGAACTTATGCTGGAAATCATGGTGAAACATGGCTTGGTTCAAGTGGTCGAGAAACCTACGCGAATTCAAGGAAATTCCAGCGCCCCTTTACAGCTCTTATTCGTATCGGAGAGTATATTTGAATATAATATTGAAGTGGTGGAAGGAATCTCGGACCATAAGATGGTTGTAGCCACTGTTGGAATCTCAGTGCTGACGCCCGTTGTTGCAAATGGGTCGCAAGCCCCAAGGGTAGCGTTGGCCTGGCGGCCTGGGGCACTGGAAGCATCCGAAGGTCCCGGCAAAGCATGAGTCGACTGGTAACAGAACAACTTGTTTATTCTAACATCGCAAAAGAGCGGGCGGTCAGGTCGACCGAAGTGGAGAGACGGGAGAGCACGTAACTCAACGGAAGAAATCGGAGCCTCCCTCTTGGCGTCCGGGGGCAGCTGCTCTTATAGTCTCGGCGTCGCGGGCAAGAAGGAAGGTCACGGGTAGAGACCACGTGACGGCGGGGCACGGACGAGCTGAGATACATGTTGAGACGAGTGTAGTGACTCAACCGCCGGCCGGGCGCCGGACAGACCTCCTCGCTTCACACTTGGGGAGCTCCTCTCCCCGGCTGCCGCGCTTTGACAAGCGTGGGCACACACACACACACGCACACACGAAGACACGTGGCACTGAAACACGCCTGGACGCGCTTGGCGGGGAGGCTTTGCGGCAGCTCCGAACGGGCCAAAATGTCCGCCGCTTTGAACGAAGCCCCGGCGTCCGTTGCATCCGCGCCGGCTATACCGCGCGTCGTAGGCGAAACGTAACACCACTCTAAAAAATATAAAATGTTTAAATAAAAACTGCATAGCTGGGGTGCTATGCAGGATGCGCCGAGTTTGGCGAAACTCGGGATCTTCACGAGCTCTGGCGACACCCCAAGATGAAAGCACAAATGGTACCGAGACACAGTTTATCTTTCCACAAGCCTCCAGCTTCATTGGTTTATCTAGATTCACTCTGGGTGGCTATCATTCCTTGGGCGTTGCCTTCTGGGCGGTCGACAAACAGGGGCTCACGTGATCATACCGTCGGTGCATGGTCGTGCCTTCTTTCACTCGTTTGTCGTTCCACTGAGTGCATTACACGCACAAGCGAGTTATAAAACAAATGCATTTAGTACAATATTATTAGTTAGTTTAACGTGGTTTAAAAGCATTTTAAAGCTTACAAGATGTAGACTGAATGTGTATTCGACTAATTTGTTATTTAGTACGCTTCGCATTATACCACGAGGGAACGCTGTGGTCGCGTCATCACATACATTCATCGGGCGAGCATGGCGGCTAAACATTGAAGCCCAGTGTAAACAAACTCGTACAACGAGCTTGCAGTGCGCGACGTAGTGATCAGGCTCGACGATGACCACTATTTCTTGGATAGTTCTGTTCCTCCGTGAGCAATATTTCCGTGCACCCCGAAAGACTGCCAATAGCTTAGGCGATTTTACAGATCGCAACGCGCACCTACTGTTCACGGCACAATCCTGAACAAACAACTTATCCGGTGCTGCTTCTGTGAGTGCGCCGAGTTCCTCCCCTCTGCGTGACTGCGAGCGTCACGAATATTGCATAGCGTGTGCTAAAGGAAGACAGCCGATATAGCTAAGATGCGACAAGGAGGTGGTGCCGATGATGGATCTCGCAACCAACACAGTAAAGGAGACATCGACAAACTGCAGATCAGTATATTTCTACTGTTTCATATTTAGCATAATAATAGTGCACGGATTAAGTCACTATCATAGTAACGAACTGAATGTCCAGCAGTTTAAAAAAGGCATTGAGAACCAATGAGTGTTAGTGCTTTTACATGTACGTGGGCCCGCGAAAATATGAAAAAGATAAAGGTAACCTTCACTAACTTGGTGAGATAACAGAAATTCATCAGTGACATTCAGCCCGCAGAATCTATGGAAGAGTATCTTTATCCAGGTGAAATATCAATAGCAGGTACTGATGTAAAGCAGGAAACTTATACAAAAATTTCATGGTTTGAACAGCACATGCGAGGCATTCCCGAATCGTGATCGCCACATTACTGATATCCTTGAAAAATGTTTAGAATCATTGTACCGGTTATGCAATATGGCACATAAACCTGGAGGTTAACAAAGAAACTTGAGAAGTCGAGGACTGTGCAGAAAGCAAAATAACAAAAATTGTTGGAGATAGTATTAAGGCAGGAAGACAGTGGCGTAGTAAACCGTGGCAACTGATATGCTAGCTGAGATTAAGAAAAAAAAATATGGAATCGGCGGGCAGGCCATGCACGTCTTCAATCACTTGTTGCCAATTTATAACCGGTGATTACATAATCGTGACAGAATGGATGTCAAGAACTGCAGCCGAGGATGGTAGAAAATTGCGTAATGGGACAAAAATATGTTTGTAGGCATAGGATTCAATCAGCTCGCATAAGACGGGATTGTAGGGAGCGGCATTGGTTTTGCAGTGAACAAAAACAGGTTTGTGGTGCTGACAGTAGAGACTCGTGAAGGTGCGAGAACACCTCAGCTGTTGGCACACTAATAAAAATTACAATTGGCTCTGAAAAAAACAACCCGTTATGAAAAATAAAGCAACGTTGTCCCGACAAATTGTTTTATTATGCATACAATAAAGGCTTCCACAGTTAAGGGCATTTAGTACCAATAGTGCAATGAGCATTTTTATTTGTAAATAATGGTTTATATGCGGTTGATTCATTCCAACAATCCACTTTTTTTGCAGCAAAACATTCAGCTGCTGGAGGCACTCAACCACCTGGTGGCAGTAGGCGAGCGCCAGGCATGTGCTCTTGAGAGTGTGGCAAGGTCTGCTCTCCAGTCGAGCCCCCAGAACACACCTTATAAAGGAGCTTTCAGTTTATTATTTTGTTTATTATTCAAGAGCATGAATAACATTATTGCAGTAAACATTGTGCTGTGCATATTGGGACACTTGTAACATGCACTTGATGTCTCTTCAAAATGGGCAAGAACGTAAGACAACCTGTGCCACTCTTGGACTGTGTAAATGAAAAAGACACTAATGCAGCATATATGTCATTGTGTTGTTTGTTCTTTCTATGTGCAAGAATACAGTGGGTGTTGATTAGCCACAAGATGAATGGTGTGTGTATTTCACAATGAAAAGACAGGAAACTGCATGAGCTTAATAATGCTATCACCTATAGACTGTGCATATGAATGCAACACTCCCCGATTTAAACGTGCCATTACATGCATGTTCGATACCACATATTCTTTAACAATGTCATATATTTGCATGTACTAATTTTCACACAGCTTAAGCCCATGCATAGCTCACTTGTGATGTATCCATTTCATAGGCCAAATAATTGTACACTTTGTCCTTTTGTGTTGTATGAAAAGCGGCATCCTCTAGTCGGATACAACTTCACAAGACAGGAGAGGCCCCGCCCAGATGACCAAAGTGCAGCTGCCCATTGCCTCCACGTCTAAAGAAATAGTCCCTCTCCAATGAGCGGGTATTAGTGCGTCCAGCGGCACGACGTCAGTGTAGAGTGTGTGCCCATTGGTGCAGGCTTGTGTTCACCTGCCATCAGTGGCGTAGCCAGATATTTCGTTCGGGGGGGGCTAACGTTGCAGCTCGGCCTCCTCCTAAGAGGAAACATTAGGTCGGATGCTCTTATCTAAATACATGTAGAAGGAGAATTGGCTTTTCTCGGCAACCACTGCACCAAATTTGATGAGGTTTGTTGCATGTAAAAGAAAAACTTAAATTCTAGTGACTGTTTGTTTCGAATTTCCGATTTAGGTAGTCAATATTTTATTGAAAAGTGGCAAAATCGAAAATTTTCAGGAAACGACACAATGCAGTTTACAACTCTGTATATCAGCAATGAAAATTGATATCACAATTCTGTGATTTGCACATAACAGGACATCTACAGCGGACAAAGTTGATATGTTACACATGAGTCTAAAATAATGAAGTCTTATGGAAATACGGCTTTTGCAGAACCCTTCTACATAACATAACCAATTCACGTAAGATACAAATAGACATATCGAATTTGCCCGCTTTTAATGGTGCAATGGATGCTGTTTACAGAAGCGGGATATCTGTTCTTGATGCAGAGCTATTAATTTGTAAACTTCGTGTTTCTATTTTTTTCGAAGTTTCGAATTTTTCAAAATATTTTAAACAAAGTTCAGGCCCTAAATCGAAATTCCGCTTCCAACAGACACTAGAATTTAACTTACTCTCTGAAATGCGACAAATTTCATTAAAAGCGATTCAGGAGTTATCTCAGAAAAGCGTTTCTACGTTTTACATGTATCTGAATACGCCACGTCGGAGTTCGGCCCGAGCTAAAGCTTCCTCTTAAACAATTTGCCTATGGATCAAATACTTGAATAATAACTGCATTATCATTGCCAAAGATGCTGCAAACGAATTCTTGAACGCTACGCACTGTCAATACAAGTAAAATATGTATTCTTTTCATAAAATATTATACTCGTATGTGCCGAAAATTGTGCCCAACATAACTGGTGTCAATGCTTCCATGTTTTTCGTCTATTTAATAAGTAAAGAAAATATCACACGAACTTTAGAACTACATCAGTTCGAAACCACCAAAGCATTCCATGCCGCTGATATGAAAAATGTAAAGGCCATGAAATGAACAAGTTGAGGACAAATATGTTACTGAAACTTTGTCATTCAAGATCCTTGTTTACAGTCTTGTACATATGCAATGGCCAGTGAAAAATCTCAATGACGCTGTCATTTGTTCCAATGTATTACGCAGGAGCAGCTGTCACCGGTCGTGTATCGTGAGTAATTGCACCGAAATTATAGTCGCAACAGAGAGCACGTATAAAAAGCAGGAGTTTTGCAGAATATACGAGGGTGAGTCAAATGAAAGTGAGCCAGTGCGAATATATGAAAAATGGGGTACTTTGTTTAAATGTAGCCTTCATTTGCATTCAGACATTTGTCCCATTGACAAACGAGTCGCGTAATTCCCGTCCGTCTCATAGAGTTGCTTGGGTTGCTGCTTCAAAACGTCTGCAACTCTGCAACTAACATTCACGTCGTCGTCCGAGACGAATCTGGTTCCCTTGAGCTGTTTTTTTGGTTGCCCAAAAATGGGGAAGTCGTAAGGCGACAGGTCTGAGCTGTCCGGCGGATGTTGCAGCGTTCCCCGCTTGAACTTTGCCAGTTTTGTATTAACCACATCAGCGACGTAGGGACGGGTATTGTCGTGGAACAAGATGACCCCATTCGTCAATTTGTCACGTAGTTTGTTCTTGATTGCGACACGCAGCCGATCCGGCGTTTAGCAATATCGGAAACAATTGATAGTCTCTCAAGATTTAGAAAATTCTATCAGTAATGGCCCCTGACAATCGAAAAATAAAAGTCAACAATACCTGTCCGGCGGAAATGACGGCCTTTGCTTTCTTTTGGGGTGGTGAATTCAAATGTTTCCATTATAAGATTTGCTGTCGTGATTCAGGCTCGTAGTAGTGGCATGATGGTTCGTCTCCGATCACAATTGCAGACAAGAAATCGCCACCCTTATTGTCGTACCGGATCAGATGAGTGAAGGCAGCGCCGAACATCTCCGTATTCTGGCGGTGGTCCAAAATCTTGGGCATCCATTGCGCATACAAGAGCCGATAGCCGAAATGTTCATGAATTACGGCGTGAACGGTGACGGTGAACCGAACCGTGAGCGATGTTCATGCGCTCTGGCAGTTCATTGATGCTTATCCTCCGTTCTTGTGTCATCAGCTCATGAACCTTTGCAATTTTGTTAGGTGTGATTGCACGATGGCTTTGGCCCGGTCTGGGATCGTCTTTGCAACTTTCACGTCCTTCTTTGAACCGTTTGTTCTAACGCTTCACAGTGGCCAATGAAATGCAATGTTCTACGTACACGGCAGCCATACGGTGACTTAATTTCTTTTTGGGAAACACCTTCAGCTGTCAAAAACCTCACGGCACTACGCTGCTCCACTTCTGGAGCGTCCATTACGTCACGCAACCATGTTCATCCCAGTGTATGAGAGCGTTAAAGAACATTTATCCTCAAACCTGCGTGTCACTTTTGTAAATCACAGATGCCTGTGTGCTACGCGCAGGCCTTGCAGATAATGAACAGAACCATAATTGCGCGGGGTGGGTAGGCTCACTTTCATTTGATTGCCCTCGTACATTAGAAATGCGAAGATACAATGGAATATACAGATGCGAAGACACAGCTTGATAACGGGAAAAAAAGTGCCACTGGAAACATAGTTCACTGCACGTATACACAAAAAATACGTATGAGTCTCCAATAAATCTACGTATCTAAGAAAGAGTCACGCTATATAATGGGTCAAACAAGGCAAATAAACACGTTACGCAATCACAGATTCACAGAATCCTAGATCCCGCCCCCATTCCATCCACTCCCCCCGATGTATTGTGCGCGACCGAAGGCGGCGCGCTTGCTCCTCACTTTTCTCCCTTGCGCACGCAAGACTGAGCCACCATCGTCGGCTCACCCATTCCCCCTCACCCCCACATGCTTTCACTCGCACACACAGCATGCGGTGCACGGTCACGATGTTATCGCCGTTAGAATTTATGCGGAACATGAGGGCGACGGCGACGGCAGCAATGCGCCTAGAGTCTCCATATAATTGCTATTGCAACAATATAATAAGAGTATCCGCAGCTGAAGCGTCCCATGGCCCATTACTTTCCGCAAAATAAGTAACAAAATAGAACTTTCACCACGCGACAATTCGCTGCGCCTCAACGTTCTTTTTTTTTTTTTTCCTTTTGTGGGGTGGGGGCACCATAATGAAAAAAAAAACGCAAAGGAAAGTATGTTGGTCACAATCGAATGCCCACTTTGGGCAACTAATGTGGCTATTAAAGGAATATCGAAGAAAACACGAGACGCTTGGTCCACCAAGAACCATGCGCATACTGCTCGGTATCCTACACCGGCGAGGCAAGACATTCTGGAGAGGTTGCGCTCAAGCGAACGCGGTGCAATCCGTCGTCCCCACAGTGATGGCGGCGAGCGACCATTGTTTCTTTTTCTCGTCTGCTAGCCAGAAAGCGTCTAAAACTGCCAGACGAAAATGCACTCGGCCAGAGAAAACCGACTGTGCACCGAAGTGCGCCGCGCGGTGGTCGGGGCAACACGAGAAAAACGCATGCGCTCTGGCTGGCTCTCGCAGCCCGCGGACAGGGGAGCGAGAACAAAAAAATTAAGGGGATCAATGTGTCCTCGCGACTAAAAGTCAAAGTAGAAAAAATAAATAAGAACGTAGTTACCTTGGCTGGCTTTAGTGTCTTCACTGGATGCTTTGGCACAGGTGAAAAATATGTTGATATTTTTTTATGTGACATGACGGCAGGAATGAACCACCACAACGCTTCCTCCCATCGGGCCTCGCTGCGGGCTTTGTACAACTTGTCGGATAGTGTGTTGATTTGGCTTGTCTCGTTGTGTGGCCCGATGTGTTACTTTGGAAAAGTTAATGCACCTTTGGCGTCAAATATTTATGGGAACATTAAACTTACATAGTTCCGCAATTGAAAATCTAAAGCACATGTTTTGAAATATCAATGCACCTTTAACATCAAAAGTTTATGAGAACTTTATACCCATAAAGTTTCGGAATTGACATCCACGTGCTCTATAAATTCCATGATAGAGTGTAGATTCCGCGGCCTCCGCGAGATGCCGCGCCAGCCCGTTCGCCATCAAAAGGTCCTTGAAATTTTGTGCTCGGATGGGGCTGTAGCGTTATGTGACTCCCGGTGCATGGGCGTTGCCGCGAAATCCGGCCCGAGTTGGCAATTTTCGCGGTGAAATGGCTTTTTGAGCGTGAAAAAGACGTTCTAGACAAAATCCAGAATGATTTCCGGCACCGGGGCTTGCTTTGGTCGGCGGTGAATGGACAGCACGAAAAAATTTCGGGGGGGGCTGAAGCCCCATAAGCCCCCCCCCTGGCTACGCCCCTGCCTGCCATTGAAGTGCAGATTCTGCGGCCTCCTAAAGTTGTATCCGACTATAGAATCACGTAATGCCTAGCGCTGGTTGCATAGACTTTAGCAACTTGATAGCACACAATGATCAGGAACAGAAATCTATAAAGGCACCCAAGCAAAGCTGGCTGGCCACACTTCCATTATGAGGGGCTGTAAAAAGGTCTCGCCAAATATTCCCATAACACCCTTGAAAAAGAGGTGGTGTTTGGCACTTCTTTAGAATCAAAAACAGATTACAGTGAATGTTGTGAACCACGTTAAAACAAACTGAGCTTGGTTATCTGCACAGCATGTAATGGAAGCTTGTGCTTCACATAGGAAACAAACTGCTCTGTCCAGTACAATTGTCGAGTTCGGTGTGGCACCTATTATGTCATTAGTGTCAACATACAAATTTTCAAAGGCCATTCATTTCACCATTATTTTTGTATAACGGTTCTTTCAATCAGTGCTTGTATTACATGAGCAGGTGGATTTGAAAGCAAAGCTTTGTTTGCAAACCTTCAGACTTCCATAATTGTGTGGCAAGGCACTGGCATGGTGTCGAATAGCTCACACTTCCTCGGTCCTGCACCAAAGAACAAAGAAGCCCAATGCTCTATTTGAAGTTGGATCGCGCAACAATTCGACGGCACACAAAGAAGAGTAACACACACAGCATAGCGTTCTGCTGTGTGTATTTCTCTTCTTTGTGTCCCGTCGAATTGTTGTGCAATTCAACTTCAAGCTTCTATACCAATACAACCAGTCTTCAACCTCATCAATGCTCTAGTTATTAAGCCACAATGGCGCACATCTTTGAAATGTCCCAACACGAATTAGCTCTCCAACAAATCACCACAAGCATAAAATTTTGCTGCACAGGTGTATGCACGTGTCATATTCTGTACCACTAAACTCGCAGGAATCAAAGGGGCAAGCATTAACCAGCCTTACTGCTGCCGTTACCACCATCATCATGACAACAATAGAAAGACAGTGCTGCGTTTCAGTAAAGGGAGTGCCGGAGGGAAAGGAGTGACAGCGAGGCTTATAATAAAAATAGCAGTTACAAGACACGTTCAATGCCAAAATACGCTACATATAGCTCATCCTACTTTGGCATTGCGGCAAGCTTTTACACGTTTGAGCATGTCACAGTTTGTGTAATCATTGCTCCAAAGCTGTACAAAAGGTCTATTCCCTCTGCAATCTTTATTTTTATCATGGCGGGTTAAAGACCCACTTTTCATTGGCATCTGCATCACATTTCTCCCGATATGTAATTTTGCCTTGGTGGTTCACGACATCTTCACGCACACCGAGTTCTGCAGAGCAGTGGATCTGCATTGTTCTACTGCTGAAGAATTAGAGCCCCATTATGAGATGAAAATATATGATTTGTCCACACAGAATAACGCTGCCCCCCCCCCAAAAAAAAAAGAACATACACTGAACCACTGGCAGATGCACAACAGTGAACACAGCAAACACTCTGAAGTATTTTCTTCATGCAAGCCAGCACACTAAGGTTCTCAATGCATTTTCATTTCGCCATAAATGCATAGGCACAACCGGCTTGGCGCAACATCCACATCTCGCACTGCAACGAATAGTGCAATGCCTTGCTGTTTCATAGTGCGGCCGATATATGACGCATGACCATAATTTAGCATTATGCATACTAACTTGTACTAAGTACTAAGTAATCTCATAAGAAAAACCAAGTTCTTTATGAGATTAGTATTCACAGGGTACTTCACACAATTTGTGATATCCATTTATCTATTTATACTTCATTAACCTCTTTCCCCAAAAAAGTGAGCCATTTGGAAGGCACCCTGATAGACAAGTAGAACAATCGGTAAAAAGTCAGCAACCAGCGAAAAAGTCATTATCATAGGCTGTCGCATGTGTGATGTCGGTAACACAAAATTTAAGTCGGCTACACAGAAGTGACAAATTTGGCAATATGGTGCGTCTAGACATTGCTTCAATGCTAATCACAGTAACGCTGACATTGAAGGCGCCTTAATTCCTACGTACGTTCCGTCGACATACCCGACTGCGTTCGCAATGTTTCCGCGAAGTAAGCAGCGTTCTTTTATAAATTCCCGCTCAGCCGCAGTCTTCGGGAAAGCCAGCCACCGCTTCCGCACTGCCGCATCAATAAGCGCATCAGACATCTCTGACACAGAGGCTCACAGTAGTCTGATGACGTCCAATGTAACGCTCGGCGCCGACGCTTTCCTGAAAACTCCCAGTCCCGTAGAAACTGAGGGCGCAGAGGACTTGCTCTTCGACGGTGAGCGAATGAAGCCCGCCACGCTGTCTCCATATACGAGAGTCTTCGCCTAGCTCGTCACACAGCCAGCGCACTGATGTCTTCGACAGGCGAAAATGACGCTGAAACTCCACGGCGGTCATGTACGTGAACGGGTCCAGACGGTCATACTGACGCTTGCTGCCGCTGGATGAAATAACACAGGCTGCTGCTGCCGCCGCCATGTTCCCGAGTTGAACTCGGAAGGGGTTTCGCGATGCACGAGTTTAGCACGAGTTCGCCTGTCAATCAAAGCCATAGGTCACGCCCCGCGCGAGGCATGTAACTCTTGTGCGCGCACCCACCACGGTTGGGCCACGCCCAACTTATCTTTCGGTAACAGCGACGCGGTGCCGAGCTGACAGGCATCAACAATATCCACCGCCGACATAAAACACGCACAACGCACTGTCATCGGCGATGTACTGCGCACTACTATCAAAAACAAAGCGTTGACTGTCGCTGGCTTATGCATATATCTTCTCGGGCTGAGATGGCCCCACAGCACGGTTTCATTGCCTGCATTGTGGCGACGTAGCGCACAGTAAATAATTATCGGCACGTCACTGTAGCTGCTTGCAAGGCGTCGATGCACCGAGGGTGACGACGATGCTGAGGAGTGCGTATCGCAGCAGTCGTTTGAGATGGCTGCTCTGTCATCGGTGATGTATCGGAGCCACAACGTCGTAAACACGATCAGCGTCCGAGAATCGCTCGCTCTTCTAGACCCAGTGCAATGGCATTTCTTCATCACAAGCACTGCGCACTCAACAGTTCCAACACCTTCCTCAGTTCGAAGTCTTATTTCATAACCACACACAAGAGCCCTCACCTGCCAAAATGCAATTGCTGCGGTGTCGTTAACGATATCCTTCTGCGATCGCTGCTGGCTCCAGCATAAGTAATCCGCAAGCACCTTGATACGCACAAAACACTCAAATACTGCGTACATGCGCTCAGAGGCACTTTCACTGACCAAGCGATGACAAGCGATGAATTGTGTCGCTGGGAAGCACGCACTTCTACGCAATGCATCGCCGAGGCTTCGCGCACAATGATAAACTGGTACATTTTCACTGAACTGCGTCACTACGGGCACTACGGACCGTCATTTTGCAGCGACAGCCGTTGTTCCCGTATTTATGACTAGTGTGTCATTTTTAGTTGTTAAAGCAGGGGCCTTAAAGCGCCTGCGATGATGAGCCGTACCACGGCGCTGCGTTTCTATTCCCCTATTAGAGAAAGAGTGGTGATCACTGACGTTATTGAGAATAGTACTGTAGCGCCCCTAGGTGACTTCTCACCGTATGAACTGCCTCGGGCGCGCGACCCGCTTCAATGTATCCGCTTCTAAGCTTTCGCCTCACTGTCGCCACTCGCGGCAAGAAGTGCAAAATTTAATAATTTGCTCGATCTCCGTTTGTCATCAAAAATTTCTAGCATTCAAAACGGAAAACAGATACTTAAAGAAATAAAAATGTTCGTTATTTTATTTGTTGTATTTTAACGTATTCGTTTGAGCGAAAGCGTAAGTTCAAGAATGCGCCGCATGTACCCTGTTCGCATTCGATGGAGGATAGAAAGATAGTCCCCGAAAGAGGAGGCACGCCCATGACGCGCCCGCAAAAGGCGTGGCAAGCGGCTCACGGCAAGTGTGCAGACAGACAGCGGGACAGTCACGGTATTGCTAAGTTGCGATAATCCGTTGATAACTATACGCGGCGCTGGCGCGTTTCGTTGTGCAGCCGTCTGCGCTTGAAACGGGAAAGCAGCGTCCCGCGCAGGGTGCGCTCATGTTGCCATACGCGGCTTTTTGTCTACGTATTTTTTTGCCTGCAGCCTTCGCGCGTCCCGCGCTATCTCCGTTCACTGACTGCCGTCGAGCAAACTCGGGTAAAACTCGGGTGAACGAGAAACTCGGCGCATCCTGCATAGCACCCCAGATGTCTATAATTTTAACCGAGCCGATGATACGGCTGTCTTAGATTATTTAGAATTGGCTTTAGACCGTATGCCGGAAGAAAATGATGTAGATAAATTATGGAGGTATTCTACAGAAGTGGTGACCTGTTCATTATCTCTCTTTGTCCCAAAAAGAGCTAAGCGTTTACATAAAAGCAACCCATGGGTTTCTCGTGAGGTAATACATTTAAAACGTCAGCTACGTCGTGCTCGGCAACGAAAACCAAAACATCCTGAGAGAATATCGGCCCTTAGCACTCAAGTTCGTCAGAAATTAAGAGCGTCTAAAACGTCTTTTTTTGCTACAACACTGACTAATTACCTTAAAACATCACCTCAAAAATTTTGGCGATACGTTGCCCGATCAAAGCCTTCAATCAATGGAATAGTTGTAAATGATACTGTGTGCAACAATCCACAAATTATTGCCCAAGAATTCAACACTTTTTTCGGTTCTGTATTCAGCCGAAGAGATGAGAGTGCTGCAATAGATTTAGAATGCGAGGGCCATACTAATGATAGCATTTTTATCTCTAAAGAAGGTATAATCGACATGTTGCTAAAATTGGACGTAAAAAAGTCTCCTGGTCCTGACAAAATACCGAAGGAGTATTTAAAGCGATACTGTGAATGGATTGCATGCTTCTTGGTTAAATCTTTTCTCTGTCATTAATAAATGGTGCATTACCAAGTCAATGGTTATTAGCGAGGATTGTGCCTGTTTATAAGGCTGGAGACAGGCTAGACATTAGGAACTACCGTCCGATTTCAATAACCTGTACGGCTTCCAAAATCTTAGAACATATACTTGGTAAACAGTTAGTAGAATATATTGAAAACAATAACGTTTTTTACAACAAACAACATGGTTTTCGAAGGCGTCTGTCAACTGTCACGCAATTATTTGAAACAATACACAGTTTTGGAGAAGCCCTTAATTGTCGCGAACAAGTTGATGTCATCGCTCTGGATTTATCAAAGGCATTTGATAGGGTTAGCCATAGCAAGCTAATTGAAAAGCTTTATGGGTATAATGTAAATTCAAAAAATTATTAAGTGGATTCAGGCCTACTTACACAACAGACAACAGTTTGTTGAAATAGATGGCGAGTCCTCTTTCCTTCCTGTATCATCAGGTGTACCTCAGGGCTCGGTCTTGGGTCCAATTTTGTTCCTACTGTATATTAATGATATCGCAACTGATGTACCTCCTATAATTGAAGTGCGGTTGTTTGCCGATGACTGCCTCTTGTTTTGTCGCGTTAAATGTGTTTCTGATCAAGAACGACTAAATGATGGTTTATGTCGAATTTATAACTGGTGTGAAAAATGGCATTTGTAAATCAATTTTGATAAATCTGTTTGCATGACAGTTACGAATAAGAAAACTCCGTTGATGTTTTCGTACGCTGTAAATAATAATGTCATTAAGCGTGCCACAAAGCTGAAATATCTTGGCGTAACTATCACTAGTAACCTCAACTGGAATGAACACGTCGAAAACATAAGTGGATCAGCCCAGCGCAAGTTTGGTTTGTTATGGCGTAAATTCAGAGATGCTGCACCAGATATTAAACTTAAGGCATACACTACCATTGTTAGACCAAATTTAGAGTATGCTTGTATAATTTGGCACCCTCATCAACAATACATAACAGATAAATTAGAGCGCATTCAGCGAATGGCGGTTAAGTTTATTTTTTCTGATTACGACAAAACGCACTCGGTAACCTCCATGCTCGCCAGGGCTGGTCTCGCTACGTTGGCTGTGCGCAGGAAAATCGCGCGCCTTAAGTTTTTATATCAACTCTATCACAATAAGCTGAACATGAATTCCAGTTTGTATTTGAAGCCTCCTGGAAGGGTTTCACCACGAACTAACCACAATTACGCTATAATGCCTTATGTGCCAAGAGTTGATGTCTTCAAGCAATCTTTCATTGTCAAGACAATTGTTGAGGGGAATAACTTGAATTCTTGTGTGTTTCCGAGCAATAACAGGGTTGACTGTTTTGAAGAAAACTTGACTGCGTTCTTTGCGCGAACTTTGTGCTCTGTATTCCCACCCTGTAACAGCCCGGCAGGGCTCACAGTATTGGAAATAAATAAAAAGGCAACTTTCGTGGGAGCTCAGAAGTGGTCGTATGGCCAGGTGATCTGTAAGTCATCAACAAAGGACAGACTGCAAACGGGCCAATAATACTTTCTATGATGGCTGCGCCCAAAGAGTTCCATGCTCCATTTCTACAGCAGCAGCAACATACACCTCTCTACTGGCAGCGTTTATCGGGGTTGCCATTCCGCCGATTCACATCCGTCAATGCAGCTCGCGGAACGCGGGCTCTACGTCTGCTAGTGAGGCTAATGCAGGGACCACCTTTGGCTGAAAGATATCTGGCTGGCATGTACGCTTTAGCAACAATCAAATTCCGAGGTCGAAAGGTTAATCTAAGATACAATTTGAGTCATTTGCAGTGTATTTTAATCTTCAGCTTTTTCAAGGCTCTGTCAGTGTTTAGCTTTGCCCTAATAGCAATACGGATTATAGAGAAGTTACAGGAGAAGTTGTAATAGCATGGATGTCCACCAGATTGGCATTTGCGTTTGCTTACCCCGTAGCAAACGAAATCCGCACAATGCCTGTTTTGCACGTAAAGAGCAGCCGATTGTGAAAGGAAACATCCGATGAGTGTAGAAAAAGAAGAGAGTTAGAAAGGTGGGATGGGGGTAAGGAAACAATTCGAAAGAAAAAAAAAGAGGTCGTTCCGATTACAGGTGTTCCCCTACACCGCTGTCTTGAGGAAATTCGAAATAATGCCTGCACCGTTTTGCGTTCCACTCGCGACAGCCCTCGAAGCTGTAGATTTTTTTTTTTTTTTTTTGCGACAGAGGCATAGTCTTCCGGACCAGTTGAACGCGACGGAAAATAAGCGTCGCTTCCAACATACGGCCTGCGATGAAGTAGCCATTCTATTCTGTCACCGACATTGACTCGTTGAAGTCTATCGCGTAAAATCTACCAGAAGTATGCAACATTTATTCAAAGAATCTGCCTCAATTCCACCCTGTGAAAGTGAATGCACATTGAAGCTGTAGGCTAGATTAGACATGCGCAACCGACGTCAGACAAGTACCACCAACCAATATCACGTTCAATGACGGCAGGCAAGCGTCATAACAGCAAGCGACGTAAGTCACCCAGATTTGAGGAAGTACAACACACATCCTCATTCTTCTAAGCCATCCGCCATGCGCAAGTGCATCATTGAACTAATTGAATTTTTGAAAGTAAAGTACGACTTACACACAAGCTGCGGACAAGCGTGATTGCTTCGCACTGTAACTCGAGTACACGTGAAAAAAAAAATAACTCCGTTACCCGGGAACTAAAGAACAACTCCCTTTTCCAGCCGTCGCTTGAGATCTCGCTGAGTGCTGTCGCCACGAAAAGCGCTCTTGTTTTGCGCTGAGCACGAGCCAATGAAATATCCCGACCAACTGTAGACTTACAACAGCTTCGCCGTGAACTACCACAGATAGCGGATAGTACGATGGCTGAGTGCCTGTGCAATAGCATAAAGTTTTTTCTCTATCGTGTGAAGACCATCCCGACTGATTCTGTGTCCGGGGTAACTTGCTGCTGGACTTCGCAGTTTGCCCTCATCGTACCTAAGCTTTACGCCGTTCTCTCTAAGGCATTTCGGAACATTTTTTAGTTTTTCGCCGGAGTCATTCATGTATTTCTAAATGAACACATCGTCGAGGCATGATTGAGCTCCGGGGATGCCAGCGATCACGTGATCCATTTTATTTTCCGCATGGATGCATTTCACTTGCGTTTCAATTGCGAATTTATTGTCAGTCAGCCAAACATGTCGTTTACTAGGTACCGCCAGCTTTGTCCGTGTCATTAACGGTGTCTTCGCTTGAATGTGAATTCAGCGATGGCTTTCTCAAGCAAGACAGTCACTGCACTTTGCGGTGAAGCGGTGGCAAGGAACTATGCTAAGCGTAGCACAGGGGCCAAACTCATAAACATATATTTTGCTGAAAAGTATACCTAAAAAATATAATGACACAAATCGAACGACAAAAAGGACGGCCATTTAGTGCACTTGGTTTCAAGTTCTTTATGAGTATTGTTTATTGCGAAAATCGTAGAGAAAAGCGGAAAAAACAAATATAGGATTTGTTTGCCTGCTTATGGCAGAAAACTGGTGCAGTAGATTAGTGCCTAAATAGTTTTAGTGTATTGTCAGGTATGTGGCAACTCAGTAAGAAAATTACAATTAGCAAGTCTATAGCAGTTTTGACAGAAAACAGTGGTAACTTTGACAGGGTTTTTTCATAATTCAGGACTTATGAGGGACTCACTTCTGGCCGAAGCTGCCGATAACAACATTCAGATATTGAAGACTAATCGTAAGTATGTGCGAATATCCCAAGATTCTGAATTAGGAATCGACTAGTGTCCTATTTTATTCGCTCTTCGAATCAAATAGCCACTATTACTAAATATGAGCATTTTTTTCCAATACTACTTACTATTTCAGAATGAACGTGAACTGCACCTAATGAAACGTAAAAGTACTACAAAAGTACGGTAAGTTTTCTCCCCAGCGGCCATAGCACGGACATGAAACATTAATACTGGCGTCTTGAAGCAGGCTGTATCACTTAGGTATGGTTATCTTACAGGCTATGCCGCGATAATTCGAGCTTACTCGTGATTCCTCCTGATGAGCATGTTAAGAAACAATTCGGTTCGCCCTTAATGCTCTATTTGTGATATTAAGGCACAACACATCATAACTGGCGATGTATTTGGAGAAACTTCCTGAAGTTAGAATACCCGGTTGTAATCTTCATTTTATATAAATTCTGATAACTTCACTTGATTTTCCGAAAGCAGTTCATTATTCTATTTGATTCGTATCTGGCGTTATTCCATTTGTATTGGATTAGGAGCCAGATGTAACTATTCAAATACCCCTACTACACCTCGTAGGTTCAATAAACGAAGCTTTCAATCCTCCCCCATACAGCACCCCTTTCTGCCGCAAGGTTTAGCCTATAAAACGCAGAAATAAAGATGTTCGAAAAATATTTTATAGCCATATATTTGCAGAACGAGGCTTCGTGTACTTGAGCAAACTTTGAAAACACGTTGCGTCTCCAGATAACATTTTTTCGGCAAAACACGTCACGCCTGCGTGTTGAGAGCAAGGCAGGATTTGACCATAACTTCTAAAGAATGATTTGAGACTACACGTTAAACTCGGCGTGGGATGACCCTGAAGTGTGTGTTTGAAATGAAAGGCAAAAGAAGAAAGAAATTAGCTATGTGCGATAATGGTTATAGCAAATGCGTGTCCCACAAGCTTTTCTAACACAATAAGGTGAGGGTCTTACGGGAAAATTCCGCCTGTTTTTAAGAGGAAGCAATAGCTCGGGCCAAAGTAGGATGCCGCCTATTGAAATACTATTACTAGAAGAGCAGAAATGCTTTTCTGTGATATCCGAAGGGTCGACAATAATGCATATTGTGGTATTTAAGACAGACAGTTAAATTTGAGTGATTGATTAAAAGATGTTTAAGAATTTTATTTTTATTAAAGTATTTGCGACAGTTGAAAAAAAATGGAAACGCTAAGTTTGGGAATTCATATTTCTGCACCAATAACAGTTCCCGAAATTCTGCCAACTTATCCGTTAGACTATCAAAGTCGTAGAAACCTGGTAAAATGTTCAAATCTTACTTGAATTTGTTACATGTTTATAAGGGTGTTGCGAAAATAGTGGTGACAAATAATTCGTGAATTTTATTCGCTTTAGTTGTACTACTACATTAAATTTACAGAATTATGACACCCTTTTTCATTGCTAAGTTAGAGAGGAATAAACTTGAAAGTTTCATTTTCTGAAAAGATGTGATTTTGCATAGTTGCTTTATAACGATCGACGCCATAATTCACAAATCGGCTTCAACATTCACAAGATTTTAATTTTTTTCTTTCGTATACAATAAATCTGACCGAAGTCGGTGCAGTGGTTGCGAAGAATGCATTCATCGACGATTACGATTCTCAATAATGTGAAATGTCAGCACAGCTCTTTAGGTGAGTGAGTGAA
This sequence comes from Dermacentor andersoni, assembly GCF_023375885.2. Lineage (NCBI taxonomy): Eukaryota > Metazoa > Arthropoda > Arachnida > Ixodida > Ixodidae > Dermacentor > Dermacentor andersoni. The sequence continues at coordinate 102,587,125 of NC_092822.1, forward strand.
ATAACTTTATTTCGGTCCAGGGAAGACGCAGGGGAGATCCCACGCTACCCGACTAGTCCCACGTAGGGACCGCCAAGTCGAGCTTGACGCCCCGATCGCAGGCACTCTGGACGGCCAGGGTTTGGTCGCTGAGTTCGGGGCTGCCCAAGAGGGCTTCCCACTTACCCTCCCGGAAGGAGGAGCCGATGGCTTTACACTCCCACAACACATGATCCAATGCGCCCCTTAGTCCACAGGCAGGGCACACCGCAATGGGATACTTTTCATTAAATATTGCATGAAGGTCCGCAAGGATAGGATACGCACGGGCTTTTAAAAGTCGAAGGGTCACTGCCTGCGCCCTGCGTAAGGCGGGGTGCGGGAGGGGGAATACCCGTCTCGACAGATAGTAGTGTGTGGTAACCTCGTGGAACGTGAGCAAGGGTTCACCGCGGGGCAGGGGGACTGCGGAAGTGGCGTGGTCAGTAAGTCCTCGCGCGGCCTCGGCCGCGTCCTCGTTAGGGTTGGAAGGAGAGCCCTCAATCGACCCCAAGTGAGCGGGAAACCAAGTGAGAGAATGCGGAGAGATACTTTTGGCGCTTTAGAGAATGCGGACGGCCTGAGGGGAGACCATCCCGGTTTGGTAGGCCTTAGTGGCTGTGTTGGAATCGGTGTATATTGCCTCTCTGCGACCATCGAGCCCAGCCAGCGCGATTGCAACCTGTTCACCTACCACGGGCGTAAAAGTGCGTTCCGTAGCGCCGCAAATGAGCCTGGAATTGCAGTCGACGATGGAGACGGTGGATGCCTCTTAATGGAATTTACGTGTTTTCAATTCGCGAAAGATCGAGGCAATAATTTGGGAGCCATGTATCCATGTACTGCTACAGGCCACACTTTATTTTACACACGTAGTCCTGCTTCAAGACACATTCCCATCGCGGTCCTTCATTGGTCGTGCAGAAAGCCTAATGTTCGAAGAAATGGATGGATATATGTTCGGCTTCGACGCTTAGTTTCTGCTTCGAAGGCGCGCAGCTCTGAATTCTGGCGTTGGTGGCGCTGAGCCTGTGATCAGGCAATTCGTTCAACAGCAGCGGCTCAGAAAGCACATCCACCGGTTGCGTAGCTCATTGTTCAGAAACAAAGTGTGAACATGGCAATGCGTGGCTCACGCAGAGTGCATGCTCTAGTGGCGACGGCGCAGGTGAAGTAGCGCATGCGCAGTGGTATCGAAGCGCACGTCAGAACTTTGTTTCCATATATGGTATCGGTCGACGCGCTCGCCGCATGCCTTTGTATAATGTCGTCATCGGCGACCGGGTGATGGCGCACGGTACTATGGCGCCTACTCGTTGCGGGTCACCTGTGTAGAGCAGGTCTTATGCGGCTCTCCGCTCTCTTGTTTAGCCATATTCTCCTCCTCCGCTTTCCTCCTGCTTCCACTGTACACTCTTCCTACTCTTCACTCCTCACGCTCGCTTCGCTATCGCCGTCTTTCTTACTCCACTGCGTTCGTAATTGTCGGTGAGTTCTTTTAGAGCGCAGCTGTTGGGCGCACGTTCCTGCGACAAGTGTCGGCGTTGGTGGTGGCGTCGTCGGCGTAACTGGAAGAACGAGCACAGAGAAAGATGAAAGAGCGAACTCGGAGCTGAAGATGACAGACGCCAGGCGCGAACGGCGGACACCAAATAGAGCGGTCCCTTCACTGATGTGCGCGCGGGAAACTTGTGTCATGCGGACCGTTCGCTTCGAACTATTGTCTCCTCGTGTCAGCTTTCGCTCCCGCTTGTTCGGTTTGCTTCCCATGGTTTCGTTCGCTCTCGTTTCGATTCTGATGGTTTGCGATTGTCTGTGCGACGCGGATTGTGTAGTACTCTTCGGAAGCCACGCGGCACCAGTGATTACAGTGGAACCATTCTCGAGTTACGTATAAAAGCCGACGTGCTTGACCGGCAGATCAGACTTTCGGCGATTGCAGACTCTGGTGCATGCCCATACCAAATTCTTCCCCTCACGATATCTCTGAATCAAAACACGCATATAACTGCGCATAAATTTCGCATAATGGCGTATCGTAATCGTCGGCGAAATATTTGTTACCGCGAACCGCCACCGCCGCAAGAACCACGGATTTGCGCGCGCGGGAGCCATCTGGTGGTGATGCTTGCCACCGGGCGACATGCGTGCTTCGCTGTGATTGGCTGCGTGGGCTTGTTCGTTCGTTCGCTTACGCCGACGCCAAGGACGACGCTCAAAGTAGGAACGGCGCCTGAAGAGCATCCCCTCTTTCGCTCTAAAGCAAGTTGTACTTTACAATATATTTAGATAGGATCTCCCGAGATATAGCTTTCTTAAGCCTACGCAACTTTTCAACACGAGCACTCTCGGCTTCTCCACAATGCCCTCTCGCCAACCCTCGCGCACAAGCATTGAAAACGCTGCCTCTCGGGCAGTCGCACTTCCGCGCCGCATTCAAGAGAGGGTGCTCTCGATGAAACGTTTGTACTTGACGAAATAGCGCTGACTACGCCAAGTTTCTCTGGTACTGTTCTGATGATTCATGTATAAACCAAGAACAGAGTGAATGAAAGGAAGCAACACCAGTGGCGAGAACGTTGTAAATGTAGCGAAATGAATAGAGAAAAGTGGACACATGTGGTGGGAGCACAAAGAGAATGATCGTTCATGCTTGAGACAAGGCGTTAACCTTTTCTCCTATTCCATGGACGAGATCGCACCACACACAGCGTCGTCTGAAGTTACATTCATTTAATCGATTAGTGGTGTAGAGCATGGGCAACATAATTTACTTAAAGCTAGACCCCTTGTATCTGGGAATCACAGACGTTTAGTTGAAAAAGCGCGATTTCAATGACAGCTGTTATTATCATAAAGATAGGTTGCCACGATTAATATAGACTGGCAGAAGCTCGAGTCGATCCCATGGAACGTTGCACAATCGGCAGAGATGGACGTTGCCAACCGTCAATGGAGCCAATTCTGGATTGGAACTGCTAAAGCACACAATCTGTAAAAGCATCCGTGCATGGTCTGGGCAATCTGCAATTATCGTCTGCATATATAATCAGCATTTGGGAGAACCATAGGACTGAAATCCCAGATTTAAGATCAATAGACTTTCGTTATGTCCTTTATCGTAACGGCGCAAATGATGTGAAACAAATTGTGTTAAATTCATCGCACTGTGAATAATAACGAGACATTTTTTGTGCCCATTTCTGTCCGTGAGCAGCTGGGTCCTGCAAGTTCACTATGTGTATTTTAACATACCGCACTTTCGACTGTATACCTTGTAGCGTGCACGGACCCGCGTCAAGCCTTTTCAGGGCTTTTTGTCCGTGCCCCTAAGCATCTGAGGATGTTTGAATGAAATTATTTGATTTGATTTGACTTGTGGTTGGGCTAGTTGGTGTTTCCTTAACGACATATTTCAGCACGGAGGAACAATTACAAAGAATGGACACACACACACAGGTCACAGGCGCAATCGATGTTATATATCGATGAATAACGATGAATATTCACTTTAAGGCGATGAGCCTGGAAGTAATGTAGCAACATAAGGTGTTGCCACTACCTGAACACCATACCCGCTCAACCACCACTGCATGTGGATGCAGATTATGGCCACCATCATGCTCTCGAACGGGAGGAAAAAATAGTTGCTCTAGTAATAGTTCTTGTGGTTCTGGTTTCGTCGTTCCATTCTTGTTCGGAGCCTGAAGTACTTCGGATGAGGATAGGCAGCCATGATGAAACGTAGACAGGAAGCGATATAGACGAGACGGACATGCTTACACGTACGGGTTTAAGCCCAGACCAAACATATGCTTGCGCACGTGCTCAAGCTCGTGCGCGCTTGACCCACGAATGCGCAGAAAGTGCGGCGCGGCTCGAATGCGTCGAAATGCGGATTCATCTCGGTGAACAGCTCACTGCGTAATCGCGCGCTAAGGCAGCCTCGCGTCGGCGCGCCTGGCTATGCAGCTACGGCGCGGTAAGTTCTCCTCTCAGATAAACAGATTTATGTCACGCAAGGAAATGCTTCATCTTGCCTTTATGTTCCGATCTAACAGCTGTAAAAATATGACTGATATTTATCGATATCGAAGCATTTTGAAAGACTCAATCAAAAAATACGAAGGGGCGTTTTCTAAGGCGTCAATGAGCGAGCCCCGTGAGCGCTTGCTGTCCTACTTTTCGCGCGTCTTTGTGGATGCAGTCCGTCCTTCCTCGAGACGTGCGGCATGCGCAAGGGGAGTAGACGCGAGCTTGCGCGCGTCCGCAAGCGTACGTTTTGTCTTGGATTTTCGTGTAAACACATGACAGATAACTAAAGTGAATTACTGCTCTTCAGCTCTCCTAATGACTGTTAATGAGAGCCCAGACTACTATAGAGAGCCTTGCTGATCAATCTGAAGTTCTGATTACAGCCTGGAGTCCTTTTAACGTACATTGCACGTATCCAAAGCGACCTATCTGCAAAGCATATTTTAGGCGAGACTGACAAATATCATTATGGTATTATACGTCCAACAGCCAAAGAAAAAAAGAGTGGTAGTCAATTGGCCCTTTCCACAGAGACAATTGCCGATGAGGGTCAAAATGTTGGCAGGCCACAATCCAGGGGATGGGTCTAGTCAAAAATAAACATATTGGAAAACACAACGATTTTCCTTCCACAACCACGCTTCCCTTATTGATTATCAGGTCACGGCATCGACGAGAAAAGCTAGGCTGACACAACTGCCATACTGTCATACTGCCCGGCCATTCCGTACTTCGCTGGCGTCTCTTGTCAGCAAAGAGTTTGGGAAATGCGCCGCCACACTTTGTGCATCAGTCTCACTGGAGGTGTGTTTTCGGAGCCCAATTATGACTGTTGGACGGCGGAATCCGAACCTGGTGTTACAATGACCGCGTTTTCCTAATCTGTTCGTCGTAACCGTAACGCGCCTCCAATTCGTGCACTTGTCACCTGACACAACGCGAGCTTTCCGAGCACCCAATAACGAAAAAAAAAATGCGAATGCTTGCTGCCAGGATGCGTATCGGAGCGTTCCCATGCTCGCCATAAATAAGACTTGTGATATTCGCGACGCCCTGACTGCATACAAAGGAGAAAGGCGGAGTTAAAGCACTTTCTACTTGTTCTTTACACTGTAAGAAACCCACAACGTGTTCGGCTATCTATCGTCCACCGTCATAATATCTGTAGCAATTACTGGATAATTATAAATCGAATAAACAAAACAATCAAACGAACAACAGCTTGGCTAACGCGTATGCTTGGACAACTTATGTAGGGTATATGTACAAACTAAGGCGACAAGAAAAATCATTTGAGCTTTCATGTCAACAAAGTCAGGCTTCCTTCTGACTCAGCGAGAATGGCCTCTGCAACAGTCGCAGAGGGGGCTCATTATGCGCCGAAGATTTTGACATTATAGTACAGTGAAGTCTGGCCGGTTGAATGTTCTTCGGAAAATACAACTTGAAAGAGGCAGCTAGAGATGAAGCTTCTATAAAATGATATATAACTGCAGATACCCGATTTTAATTCCATTCATTGGTGTGATATTTAGACCAAATGAAATTACTACACACGGCTGGTCTCTAAAGAGAAATGACAAAAAGAAATTTGCAATGTTAAAAAAGAAATGACATTACAAACAACCAGACAAGTGGCATGAAAAGTACGACACAAACTCACCAAACATCTCTTAATTAGCGCCGCCCTACATTAACGCTGTTCATGTATACTTTTTGAGGGTTGGTTTTACCTCAAAGAAGATCAAAGTGATCTCATCAAAGTCACTGTTCAAAGTGATGGCTGATCCGTATATTCTGAAGATGCACAGAGTGCTACGTCATAGTAGAAAGCTGTCGTGTGTTTAAGGGCACATTAATGGCAAATGGGGCAGTAAGCCAGCCAACCAGGAGTTTTGCTTTCGTTTTTGATTGTACGCATTCCTTCTAGTTTTCCTTTTTAAGTGGTTGCCCATGTTTCTACATTTGTAAAGTTCTGACCTGCGTCTATGAATTTGGTGATACAGATTTACGAATCCATCAATATTGTACACTGGTTCGCCAGAATCCGTCATCCACCAATCAAGATAGGGGACATCGAATTGCTCACTTAGTACGAGTTTAAGTATTTTACAAAAAGTTCTCACGGAAACGCTCTTTATCAATAATAGAGTTACTTGAGGTTTTACGCATCTTAATCCTGTAAACAGGTAGTCCAGGTGAAGGGCAAGGCCGAAAAGTGCGAAGCTCATACGGTTCCGTGCATGGTTGTCTTATTAGTGTGTCAGCCGTGGCACGTGGTTGGCAAAAATAAATTCTGGGTCTTTATATGCCAGAGCCACGGTCTGATAAGGAGCAACGCCGCGGTTAGGAACTGCGGATTAATATGTACCATCCCCAGGTTCCCTAACGTTCAACTAGATCAAAATACACTAGCGCCGTTTTGCATTTCACCTCCATCCAAATGCGGTCGCCATGGCGGGGATCATACCCTCGACCTCGAGACACTGGGCTACGGCAGCGGACTCATCGTCGATTATTTTGCTTGTTTTGATGAATAAAGACAATTTCCGGAAGCTGCCTTAAGTTGATGGAACGGCAGAGCACTCCCACAAAGCAAAACTGTGGGACATTAGATTGGACCGCATTACACGCAGAAAGTCACAAGAGCAATTGAACGCATTTTAGCACTGAACGGCCTGTGACTGCCTCAGAATGCCCACCTAACGCGAACTTAAGGCCAACATCCCACCACTTCTTTTTTGTCTTTTATCCCTCTCATCACTCCTGAACTCTGTGCATGGTAGTAAAACAGGTGCAACATTGTTAATCATATCAAATCACTTAGTCTCTTTTGTAGCATACAGGTTGAACCCGCCACGCCTAAAGCTACTTTCAAAAGCTGCTTAACGAGGTCAGTGTTATTTTAATCCCAAGAGCAGCATGTACATCAACAAATCCACGTACGTGCCCTACGAGGTCACTGCGGTCACTTGAGGAAGAACAGCAGGTTAATAAATAGCATTTTTGGATGATCAGTACAAATCGGGCAAAAAAGCTCAAACACTCAAGCTCAAAAAGCTCAAACGCGGCGGCCGCGGTATCTACGCGACGTAATACCGAAGCTTCATATCGGCTGTCTGCCAATAGCGGCTAAGGGAGTGACGAAATCTTGCGTCCGATGGCGAAATAGTGCGTCTAGAAGAGAGTGAGGACAGGGCCTTCTGTTGAACAGAGCGTTTGACACAAAGGTGAATTCGCTATCCGCATGCTTGCTCGACGCACCACGTACGACAGCAAAACGGGGCTGAGATGTTCACAGCAGCGTATGCTACTTGGGGCCATGTTATTTCACCAAGCCCGAGGCGTGGCTCGGGGCCCCTTTAAGGTCCTGCTCCTTCAATGGCACTGCACATAATGCTAGAATACCTTCTAGCATTCTCATTTCAACTGCTGTGCTCATATCCTATGCTTGAGCACTCGTCGGCTTTCTAAGTCTATACTGAGCAGCCGAATGTCATATCATTGCGACGGCATGACGACGTTGTCATGACAATACAATGGGAATGGGACGATCACAGAATGGTGAGAATCGGATCGATGCTGGAATGACGACTATGTAACGACCATAAAGGCATTACGTCACGACGATCGCATGACAGTAGCAGCGTGAGGACTACTGTATGAGGACGATGGCCTGAAAACGGTGCTCTGATCATGAGGAATGACGGAATAATGGTTACAATAGAATAAAGAAGAAAGAATTACGTCAATGGAACGACGAAAATTGTAAGACCGCAACAGTATTGCGACAATCGGACGAGCTCGGTTGCATGAGGGCGATGTTGTGAAGAAGACGGCGAGGCGGAATCTGCAAAATTATGATAATGTACGGTTAGCGAAACGATGAAAGCGGTATGACGACGACATCAGGAAAACAATGGGATGACGGTGACCGTTTGATGGCGACTGCATAACGAGGACTCTCTTACGAGGATCACGTGACGAAGACGGCGTCATAGAATGAAGAACAACTTTAGAGAAGGGAAACTGTACCTTCCGCAGTGGTTCGAAACTAAGCAGCGGCAGCGCATGGAACTTACCTAGGTGGACGCCAGATGACGCTTCTAAAACAGGAAGCGGAAATGCGCATTTCTTTAGAGCATTACTGAATATGGCCGCTTTTTGCCGGTCGTGTACGCTTGTATGCGCTCGTACGCGCCGTACTCGCCCCGCCGGCTATGCGGCATGCCTCGATGCCTCGGCTGCCGCGTAGCCGGTGCGTTCTAATTGCCAGGAGACCAAAGAGCCTCTACTGACGCCCATAAAAACAAGCCACAAGTGAGTGAACAGAACGTGCGACTTTATTGGCAGAAGACAAGCAGTGTATTTACATTCTCGTGCAATAACAGAAATAAAATTTGTATGTCGAGATACACTGAAATCTTTGACGTGAGCTCGTAAACGGCTCACCGTCGTCGTCGCACATGCCGGTCTAGTAACGAGCGACAACCAGCGGCGCATGCAGATCGGACAGAGTGTCCCGCCTGTTTGCAGCGGCAGTCGCCGTTAAAGATGAGCAACTTGCATTGCGAAGCACTCGGGTGAACCAGGCATCTGCTGCCGCAGCCAGCACAGCGATATGACTACCCGGCATTTTAGCCTCAACTCCTTTCCAACCTGCACGTTAGTTTTCTTTTGGGGGCCGCTAATGTGTGGACTTGGTGTCCCACATTGTCTCAATATGGACAAGTCACTTTCGTGGGCATCACCTTCATCAGCCACTTTTGCGGGCCTTTGCACCCAACTTCACACACGTCGGACCATGTAAGCACGTATGCCGGTCTCCGTTCGTGCTTAATCGCGGCCGAGAAAGGCAACAAGCACAATTTGCCCATGGCTGCAGCAGGAAAGGCTGAACGGGGAGCACGAATCAGGGTGTGTAAATTGGGAGTCTATGTCGCTGTGCAGGTTGCAGGAGCAAATGCTTACTTCGAGAGACTGCTTTCCAATGCAACTGACCAGGCCGCCGCATCCGATAAGCATAATACAGCGACCGTAACCAAGTGAGATAACAGCAAAAATAAACGGCAATCATTCACCACATAGTGTTCAGACAATACATTATACATTGGCTACGAACCATATGGCAACAGTGAGCATTCACATACACGGGTCTCTTAGGATACATTCAGCCGCCTACTTACAGGCATAATGCTTGCCTTCGTTGCATGTGGTGGTCTGATAACGAGCGACAACCAGCAGTACAAACAGATTGGACAGAGCGTCGCACCTGTTTGAACCGACAGTTGCCGTTGAAGATGAGCAACTTCCATTGCGAAGCAATGAGGTGATGCAGGCATCTGCTGCCGCAACCAACACAGCGAAATGGACTATCCGGCATTTTAGCGTTAACTCCTTTCCAACCTGCATGTTTCTTTTCTTTCGAGGGCCGCTAATGTGTGGCTCACATTTGGTGTCCCACTTTGTCTCAATATGGACAAGTCGCTTTCGTGGGCAGCACCTTCGGCAGCCATTTCTGCGGGCCTTTCCACTCATGTGGCTATGAACTTCGATCACGTCGGACCATGTAAGCACGTATGCTGATCTCCGTTCGTGCTTAATCGCGACTGAGAAAGGCCGCAGGCACAATTTGCACATGGCTGCAGCAGGAAAGGCAGAACGGGGAGCACAAATCATAGTGTGTAAATTGGGAGGCTATGTCACTGTGCGGACTGCAGGAGCAAATGCTTACCTTGAGAGACTGTTTTCCAATGCAACTGACCAGGCCCCCCATCCGATAAGCATAATACAGCGACCGTAACCAAGTGAGATAACAGCAAAAATAAACTGCAATCATTCACCACATATTGTTCAGAGAATACATTATACATTGGCTACGAACCATATGGCAAAAATGAGCATTCACATACACGGGTCTCTTAGGATACATTCAGCCGCCTACTTACAGGCATAATGCTTGCCTTCGTCGCATGTGGTGGTCTGGTAACGAGCGACAACCAGCAGTACAAACAGATTGGACAGAGCGTCGCACCTGTTTGAACCGACAGTTGCCGTTGAAGATGAGCAACTTCCATTGCGAAGCAATCAGGTGACGCAGGCATCTGCTGCCGCAACCAACACAGCAAAATGGACTATCCGGCATTTTAGCGTTAACTCCTTTCCAACCTGCACGTTACTTTTCTGTCGAGGGCGGCTAATGTGTGGCTCACATTTGGTGTCCCACTTGTCTCAATATGGACAAGTCGTTTTCGTGGGCATCACCTTTGGCAGCCATTTCTGCGGGCATTTCCACCCATACGGCTATCAACTTCATACACTTCGAACCATGTAAGCACATATGCTGGTCTCAGTTTTGAGCAAATCATGGCCGAGGTAGGCCACAAGCACAATTTGCCCATGGCTACAGCAGGAAAAAACGAACGGGGAGCACCAGGTACGGTGTGTGTACACTGGGAGTCTATGTCGCTGTGCGGACTGCAGGAGCAAATGCTTACCTCGAGAGACTGCTTACCAATGCAACTGACCAGCCCCACACATCTGAGAAATGTAACACGGTGACCACAACCAAGTGGGGCAGCATAACCAGATTCTGCAATCTATCATTCAGTGTAGCTTGCGCAAAGACCCAGGCTATCGAGGAAGAAGAGCAATCATCAATGAGACTAGGAATATGGAAAATGAGAAAGCTTGCATTCAAGAGAGAAGCCACTCTGCTCTGCAAGCATTGAAGGCCAAAAACATCAAGAAAAGTAAAATGGTGCATAGCAAACAGTGCGTAGGTTAATGCAAGACACATGTCGATGTTGCATCAGCTATTTCAGGAGAGGAATTGTGCATGACAACATGCACTAAAAGCTACTGCTACAGATATGTTATGCTACTAGACAGTGACTGGTATTAAGTATCAGCAAAGAATCAGTTGACCTTTATGTTTGGATGAGGGTGAATGATCTCTAACGAGAATGGGCAATGAAAAAGCTTGCATTTATAGAAGACAAATTACATTTGGCACAAATGGAATTGACATGACCAGGAATCTGATTAAGGGCAAACTGACGCAACTCTTTTGGCCAGCGTCGTCCGTGCTTGATCAGAAGTTGCAGGTGCATCTGAAGACGAAGAATTTCTATAAAGTCCTTTTTCAGTTACCTGGATGACTCAGCCAATTTGTCCATGCTGGTGGAATGGTGGCCGAAGCTCTTTTCAGTCTTGACACAGTGCTCTGCCGACTTGATATCTCATGCAAATTCTTCTGCATGCGCTTCTTTGTTCGTGGTGTAAAAGCCTTGCAAATTCAGCTCCAGCCCCTTTCTGTTGGTGTGGATAGGAGCTCCTGTGATGACCAAGGTATGCTTGGCATGGACTCTGTTGGGGCAGAACGGTGACACATGAGATACAGCACAGATTAGCCAAACTCATGTGTTTTTTCTTTTATGTTCGAACCAATTATACTGAACCATAAACATGAACAAACATTCATTTCTGCTGCATACAAAAGACATGTATCTCAAGACTAGCAAGCCAATACAGCATATATCAGGCATATTTATTTCTGAACCACATGTTGTTTACCTTGTAGTAGCAGCCAATGTCCACACAATGGCCTTGTTGTAACAGGCAGCAGCTTCTGTTTAGTGTGTGGAGTGTGTTGCTTTATACTGGTGCCATCCTCATTACTGCATGTCTGGAACAGAAATTTTGACTTAATCAGAAATTGAAAAAGCACAATTTTGAAATATGAAATGCAAGAAAGTGTGACATATATATTGTAATGGTTTGCGACTACAGAATAGATGCAAATGTACCCTGTCTGTTCTAGGGCGCTTAAGCCGCACGTTAAATAAACATTGCTATTGTCCATAAATGTATGTCTGCCTTACTATACAATGCATGTAAACAGTTTAAGTATTATTAAGATCACAAATGAGAACATTTGTGCGTTCATTTATACACTGGAAGAGATCACAGTGCTGGTTCTACAAGCAAATGCATGAAAGTCATGAAGCTATTAGAACTGATGTATTATTTTTCTGCATGAACGTGATGCACTGCTGCAACGATAAATGCCCTATGGTAAACCAAACTGAACAAACAAGAACATTTGGAACCAACAAGTACGAAATATGAGTGAATTATCACGCTTGCAACTGTTTAATACATTAAATTCTGTACTTTCACATCATTTTACCAAAGGATTATTCGGTTTTGTGGACGAGAGAAGTTGCCGGCGGACTCGAAAAAAAGTTTTACATGTATATTGTTAAGGCTACCCAGTCACCTATGGCTACGGCTACAATAAGATGAAAAATGAGGCGCGCGTTCCCATATCGCTCTTTCTTTCCCGATTGTGTGTGTATAACGACAGCCTCGCAAGTAACGGTTTATTTAGGAAACAGCAACGGAGGATCCCGACTGCCATATGTTGTGCAGGATCTAGTTCGTTAACTTGTCTGCGCCTGTAAGTTAATGAGACGAATATTATATAACGATTCAAGCAGCGGTGTTAAACGACTCACCGTTATTGCAATTGTCAGCCGCACCAGAATCCAGCTCCCGTTTCGATGCAGACGTGTTCCGAATGGCTCACGACCGAAACCCGACTTTCGGGCTTACATGTCCGCTTGCAAACACGTCACTTCACCCCAGGTTAAATAACGCGAGACATCGAAGCGCAATAAACTAGTTTTAGCAAAAAAGAAGCAACCAGTCTGAGTGCACGCACGAATGAATCCGTGCCGCCATGCACTCGAAAATACCGGTACAAATTTTAAATCCAGGCCAGAGGTCACGTGGAAGATCGATGATGCTGAACGCTATTTGCGTTTATATTGACAAAGAAACAATAAACTTACTTACAAATAATACAATATCAACTTAACAATGATAAGTTCGCCCTCTTTTTCATCTAATAAACGTGCTTCGGCAATTGTAGGAGAACGTTTGCAAGAAAAAATTGCGCTTATTACGGCGCCTCCAGTGGAAAATGTTCAAACTAACGTAAGCATCCCGAAGTGATTCTACTATGCTGGTTTTATTAGCAGCAGCGCGTGGTCGATTTTTTCGCCCTCTGTGGCCATTTGTTGAACTTGAGAGTGTGCGGGGCCTGACGGCGTGGCAACGATGGCAGCGACATGAGAACATACCCAGTGGTGCAAACTGAACGGCGAATACGCAAAATAACTGCAGACTGCAATATCACCGGAATCGGCCAATCAATGCGAAAAGCACCAATCGCGCTAAAACTGAGCAAGAAGCGCAACGAGCTATGATAAACTAACGCTTTAATAAATACGGTTACAATTCATACACGACTGTCACCAAATATACGAATAGCTGTAACGCGTCTTATATTGACACGTGTACTTATCTTTATCCGGCGACCACGTTTCGCCGCCTAACAAATGTTATCGCACACCGCAGGACGCGCCTGCATGCATCCGAAGATTCTGGAAAGTTATCGATGCTTTTATCCGGCTGTCTGTTGTCGCCGAACCTTGTGTTATCTGATTTCATCGCGTGACGCGAATGGTGTAGATCTTCGTGGAAGGCACGCGGGTCCCAACGATTAGTCTGGAACATTCGACGACTGCTGCATAAAAGCCGACGCGCTTGGCCCGCTGATCAGATTTTCGACGATCGCCGACTGTGTTCGCCGCTATCGTTGTGCTATAAGTGTAGCCTGTTTTGTGGGCACAGGTTCGCCCAATAAATTTAGTTTTGTCGTTCACAGTGTTGCTACTGTGTTCTTCAACGTCACCACCACGTGACAATATGATGTGCGCCTGTCTCGTCTTTCGTGCTTTCCTCCAAACACGCGGTGCAGTGATATCCCGTAAGTACGGCCGTATTCTTTAAGATAAACAATCTATTGCCGAAATAATGTCGTATTCATGTCATTACCTTCGTTTTTTTTGTGAACATTCCTTCGTTGTTTTGTTTTACTTTCGTCATTGTTCCCCCATCTGCAATCTGTCATCGTCATCCCGTCGTGATTGTGTAGCTATCCTTCTGTCGTCGACATGCCATCATCGTTAGCACTCGTCACTATTGAGTAGTCAGATTAGTATTATGGTCATGCTAGTAACACGCCATTGTCACTTTATCGGCATTGTGTGCTCGTCGTTATGTCGTCTTCGTCGTGGCATTGTCGTCATTGTGTTGTTATGCAATCGTCATATATTTGTGGTCGTCGTCAGGCCGCGACGTCCACCACACACGTTTCCGTCCTCATGCCATCATTGTCGTCCTTCTACCTTTGTAATGCTATCTTAATCATTATGTGGTCGTCATGCTCTCGTGGAATGTCGTCATTGTGTTCCATCATTGTCATTCTAGTGTCGTCATTCCACTGTCATCGCGTCGTTGTCGTCATTCCACCTTCGTCATAGCATCGTTGTTAACATGTCATCTTCACGCATTCGTCATTGTTCGCATTCTTTCAATCGTTGTCATTCCGGTGTCGTAATCTAACTATGAGCATGCCGTCATCATCATTCATTCGTAGTCGTCGCTCAATTAGTGATACGTGGGATCCTCATCTTCGAGCACCAGAAGTTTAGACTGAGCTAAGCGCTTACTAAAAAGAAGGAGTCTAATTTTCATAGTCTGTGCCACACTGGCAAACGGTTGCAAAATAAAGCAGCGTTTTTCTAGATCATTCCAACGAAACATTGTCTAAGCAAATTGCCATAGTGCGAGGGATTCCCAATTCCCATTTTTTAGGATATACGATGTCAGGGATCGGCCCATATTGTAGGAGGGGATGGCTGTATAGCTGGAAAGAAAACTGGTCCAACTATGCCACGAATGTTATTTGCATTAAAAGGCAGCTTTCGTACGAGTTCAGAAGCAGTCGTATGGCCAGGTGATCAGTGGGACATCAAAACTTAAATTAAATTATGGGGTTTTACGTGCCAAGACCACTTTCTCATTATGATGCACGCCGTTGTGGAGGACTCCGGAAATTTCGACCACCTGGGTTTCTTTAACGCGCACCTGAACTAAGTACGCAGGTGTTTTTGCATTTCGCCCCCATCGAAATGCTGCAGCCATGGTGCGGATTCGGTCCCGCGACCTCGTGCCCAGCCACCCAACACCATAACCACTGAGCAACCACGGCAGGTTGTGAGACATCAACCTAGGACAGATAACAATCGGACCAATAATACGTCCTATCATGGTATCGCCCGAAGACTCACCATGGACATCATAAAGAGCAGTGGGGATAAAGAGTACCCCTGCCTAAGTCCCTTGTTGATGTCAACATTCTCCTCGCTCCTCATTCATTCCCATTCAACGCAAACTGTATTTTCTAGGTAAATCTCTCAAAAGCTGTAGAGAAGCGTCACCTAAAGCAGTCTACGTCGTCATAGCCTGAAGTAATTACTAAAAAATCCACATATAATTGTCTGCTTTCTACTTTTGATATTTCTATAGACTGAGTAAGAACAAATAAGTTATCATCCAAACGCCCACCTATTCTCGAGCCATTCTGAAGTACCCCCAAAATGACATTATTCTCTGCCCAAGCTTGCAGCTTTAATTTGATTTCCTGCATTGATAGCCTGTATATTACCGGTGTAATGGTCAATGGTAAATACGAGTGAATTCTATCTTTCTTCCCCTTACCTTTATAAATTACATTTTTCGACTTTGTCGCCAACTGCCTGGTAATTGTCGATCGTTTAAAGTTTTTTTTCCACTGCTTTCACCAGAGCTTCCTTACTTGTTGGTCTTGTTCATTTATCAGTCTAACGAGCACCTCGTCTAGCCCTGTGGCTGTTCGCTTAGGAAATTTTCTTCGGCTTCCTTGCAGTTGAAATTTGTCAGCACCAGCTACTTTTCCACCTGGGTCTCTTCACGGCCGTCTTTTTTTACAGCTTCGTCATTGCCTTGGAAGTATTCGGCTGTTATTTTTCGAATGTAATTTACTGCCGCTTCCCGTTCCACTTTGTTTCCATATTCTTCTACGATGTGTTGTTGTATAGTTGTCGACTTCCTGCCTAACAATTTTATGTCGTTCCAAAATATTCAAGGTGCGGCCTTCTTTTTCTCACGTATATCTAACAACCAACGTTCACTTTCGCCTTTTATTTTTGCTTGCACCAGTATTTCTACCACAGAATATTTCTCCCGGTATATTTCCCACTTACTGGCTACTTCATCCTGTGGCAACTGCGCCTTCCTTGCCTGCCTGTGCTCTCGGGATGCTTTCTGTCGTTCGGCGATCGCTTCTGGTATCGCCCTGTTCCACCAGCCTTTCGGTTTCTTGCTTCCTTTTCGATGATCATGATGTTTCTCTTTCCGTATTTCTGTGGTTATTACAGTTAGAAGCTCACTATATTCCCACTCCTTACTTGGCCATTTGCCAAGTTCTTCCTCGACTCTAGTGACTATATTTGTTATTTCTTCAGCGTTCAAATTTAGACTGGCCGTTTTGCACTCCTTGCTCTCTTTCCCAACTACATATCTCATTTACAAAATGATGTTTTTATGGCCACTCCGTATGCTGCTACACCCTTCCTCATCAATGACCATTTCTTTCAACTTATCATGAATTCCTTCCCGTCATCAGACAGTAATCAATAGTTGATTGTCCCTTTCAAACTTCCCACGTGATCTGCCCTTCACACTTAGGCCCTGTATTCACGATAACGAGGTTATGCTGCTCACAAAGGTCTAGCATTAACTTCCCGTTGTTGTCGGTATAGCCATCTGAATCCTGTATGTGGGCACTCATGTCACCTACGAGGATAATTTCAGCATCATTCCCGAAACCCTTCATATCATATTTTATGCATTCCACTAACTATTTATTCTTCTCTGTGCAATTATTTCCGGTCCGCAAATACGTAACGCCCAGCCAAGTTTTTTTCCCCACTCATTGTACCTAATAACCAAAGATGCTATTGACATTTTGAATTTACAGTTTTCCACTTGGCTCCCTGATTGATGAGCATTCCGACTCCCCCTCCCTGTCTTTCCTACTTAGTTCTGTTGCACCCTTCCCAAACATAATTCTCAATCACTGGCGGCTCTTCCGAGTCTCTAAGGTACATTTCTGTAACCGCATACACCCCTATTTGTTCTCTATTTAACTGCTTTTCAATCTCTGCCCACTTTTCCTTTCTTCTGCCGCCCTGCATGTTTATGTAGCCTATTGCATGGCGAGCTCTCTTTCTTGCTTTCCTACTTTTTCTTTTATTGACGGCGATGCTATACTGATGTTCCCTGAGGGGACCTTCCCTTACAAAAATGCTTATTAACATTATTTAGAATTTCTACCAACGTTCTCTTTGCTTGACTGACAGTCTATTTACATTTGCATTGTAGTAACATTTGTTGATGCACTGTCAAAATACTTCTTTCTTACTTTTGTACAAAGAATGTTTTAAGTACACCGTTAAAAGGCTTCCTTACTTTTGTATAAAGGATATTTTAAGCACACCGGTAAAAGACTTACTTCTTACTTTTGTATAAAGAATATTTTATATAAATCGTTAAAAGACTTCCGTCTAATTTTCTATATAGAATATTTTAAGTACACTGTTAAAAGAATTCCTTCTTACTTTTGTATAAAGGATATTTTAAGTATACCATTAATAGAACTCGTTCTTACCTTTGCATAAATATTTTTATTACGCCTTTAAAAGACTTCCTTCTCACTTTCGTATGAAGAATATTTTAAATGCGCCGTAAAAAGACTTCCTTCTTGCTTTTGGACATAGAATATTCTAAGTACCCCCGTCAACATGCCTTATTCTAGCTTTTGTCCATGTAGTACTCCGGCTTGAGTACTCCGTCAAAAGTCTCGTTACTTATGTGTAAAGAATGTTTTACTGTACATCATCAAACAATTTTTTTTTCTGAAGGACATGTACACTCAGTACGCCCACAGCTCGTACTGCCTGCCGGAAAATATTTAGAATGGGAAGTAATTTGAGAGTTTTTGATACATTTTCTTAACACACTATAATGCCGATATATGAGATACTCAGGAATCAAGCTCTTTGTTTTAAATCATAGTTCCAATCCAAGTCGCTAGCGAATTGTTGACGGAGTGCTACCAAAACGTGTAAAGAAATATGTTCGTAGACTGTTACAACTAATCTTTTTAAAGGTTCTACTTTACTACGTGAGCGTGCGATGACGTCAGCACACTTCGAGAAAATTTGCTTGGGCTACACCACCTGACCGATGTTGTTGTAGCGGAGTAATGTGCAGGCCGCGCACCAGTTGCACAGATTTATCGCGGCCTTGGCGCTGGTTAATGAAAGGCCGATTTACGCTTGAGCCGTGACGCGTGCGGTCGTGCAGAAAACTGTACATTTCGCACACGGTTTCACAAATTTTGGTATACAGTGGACTCGCACATGCAGTGTATGCCGATATGTGTGTACCAGTCTGCGAAATGTGCAAATTTTCACCCGACCACATGCGCGCGGGCAGGCGGGTGGTGTGGCGCGGGGCTCGAGCGTAAATGGCCCTTACCACGCACTGCTGTTGCAAGGCCACCAATTAGCTTTGAAACGAGATAATCAGGTCAGTGCACTCCGCGATATAAATAGTACGCCCTAAGCTGGAGCGTGTCTGCATGGAAGTGTCATGATATTTGTTAAAAAGAACAAAACCAGCCGAAACTCGGGGTAAAACTGCGCTGGAGCGTTGCCGCTGAAATGTCGGAAAGGCTGCAAAATACAGCTGCTGCTGAGTGAGAGGGAGTATTGACCTGAGAAGCGCACAGGTCGAACAGAAAGAAAAGCTGAACTCTTTGCAAGTAACACCTTTCAGTGAAAAAGGAATGAAATTAACCTTACTGTATAAAAGTATGGCTTTGTACGCCCCCTATTCACACGCTTTCGTCCCTGCCTCCTACCGACGGCTTCTGCGCATTAAAGGAAACTAATAGGTCGTTGCGTCAAAGTGATGGCAAAGTAACTATGTCAACTGATCGGCTTCACGGCGATGGTAGCTTGCTGTGTGTGAAAACAAATTGAAAAAAAAAAGTAACTATGCACTCTTAATATACAATGATTTCTCTTCATAACACGGCGACAAAATTCTGAGGTCCGACAAGGGGTCATCATGACATCCGCAATTATGGCATTCCGGATACCGAGAGCCAGGATATTAAAGGCCATGCATTTTCCGTGCTTCGGGCGTCTGAAAACAACGCTTTAGACGTGTATATTACTATAAATATACTACTACAATAAGTTTCAGCATTATATTGCGCTGTGTGCCATGGAGCAAAGTTTTGTCTTTGAAAGCGGCAAGTGCTGAAGATGTTATTGCGCAAAATAGAATAACCACCTCATTTACCCTATATGATTTTTTTTCTATGTTTATTACATTTGGAGAAAAAAAGTTGGTTTTCAGAATTTAATTGTCTGGAAAGATAAAACTATACAGTCCCTAAACGTACAACAAAATTGAGCCGGTTGTCTTGTGAGGTTTTTTTTGTTTTCAACCACGGCCATGAGGTACATTCCTCCCTCAAGTGCGGTTCCCAGAAAGGGGTGCGCACGCAAAGGCCAGCCACAGCTTTCACGGAGAGGCGATGAATGTCTAGGTGTCAGTCCACCATCGCAAGGGGGTGGGGGTGGCATGGTTCGGCGTAAAGAGGGGCTTTAGTTCCGCGGCGGTGAAGGCAAAGCGGGCGGATGGAAAGAATGTCACATGCCTATCTCGCGCATGCGCAATAAGTTAGGAGTGGTCTGAGTCGAGGCAAAGAGGGAGACCATCGCAATCGCCATCAGTTCCTTTGCAACACCGGAATGGTACGGCCGGAGCGATGCACGTGTTTGGTCGCGTATTGTAGCAGCAATCTAACTATTTTCCTGCTGTTTATGCTTATGGTGTGTTGTGGCTAATTCATCGATGCAAGCCGACCAGCAACGTCTTTGCGAAGCCCACAGTGCTTCTTCGTTCCGTGATGTGAACGTTTCTACAACTTCTCTGCCAGCTAGAATTCTGTGTCCTGTGAAGTGATTTAATATTGACACTGTCCGTGTTTTAAACTGTCCACTGCACAAATAGCGAACAGCTGTCCTTCAAGACAGCACTGCGCCGAAGTTTTGTGTGTCTCCAAATTATAATAAAAGGTATGTTCTTTTCCATCATTTTTCATAAACATTTTATTTTGATGTTATTTTAATTTCAGTTTCTTATGCCGCATTTTGGCACGTTATTATAGTGCGAACTGTAACGACGTGAAATGTTTTGAGAACGATTTTCTTACATACTTGAATTATGCCGCGTCATTCCGTTCGCTTGAAGTTGCTATAAACACGGAGCGCACAAATACTTCGTTATCACAGCGCTTGCAATGACCTAATATCTAGTAAATATTGTCTAATCCAGAACTCATTCTTTGTTCTTTCATACTCTGGCTGTGCAGGATGAGAGGTAGGGAAATATTGAGCGTATAGTTTCACGGTTCACAATGACATGTGTTTCAGTGAACCGGGTCACAATGACATAGGTTGCACTGGTTAGACAAGTGCGAATGTAAAAAGGAAATCATTCGCACTTGTCTAACCATTGCAACCTATGTCATTGTGAACCGGTATTTTTTGACGCGGATATTTTGTTTACGAGTAAAAATGAACGAACGCGTCAAATTGCAGAAGCGTTCCTCATAATATGGCGTGCTTAAAAATACATCAGTTAACCATTGGTCGCTATCACTGACAAAGAATTTGTATTATTGAATAATGCTCCAAACTCTACAATCGGTTTATATAATAATGAATAACACGTTTTGCCCATGCTCGGTGCAGCTAGCTGGCCTGTGTCTTTCCAAAAATAAGCAGTTATGAGTAAGCGCTCGCGTGTGCACCTGCTTTGCATCCGCGTCTATTGTGCGCGCTACCAATTTCACCATGAATAAACCATGTCATTGATTTTTTCAGTGAGTAAATTATTTACGCAGATAAATGGTTAAGAAAACATTTTGGCAAACTGAAATTATTCAGGCCACTACATTGAGGGCTACAACAATAGTTTTAGACTGTTCCCTTCTTTTCGGAAACGAGCTTGCACACTTTCCTCACTTTAATAACACGTACTAAGTACAACGCAGCAAAGGATATACATTGCAAAATGTGCCCCATCCTTATCATTTCCGCAGCAAGTAAACAGGGATGACGGTTACTATTTTAGCGTCCATGTGAACACACGTGAACCTTGTTAAAAAGCTGTTCTATATATGTGATGTGCTAACCTGAACATGATGTTAACACTGACCATCTTGTTTCTGTGCAGGGTTCACTTTGCAAACATTCTGAGAGGCATCAGCAGTGAATGTAAAGAATACGATATAATCGATGCTTGCTAGTGATTATGCGACAGCTGCCATACCGTAATCAATTAAGTCATTATTTATTTATTATTTTTATTATATCTCTATTCTCTCACAATTCCGTGTAAATATTTTTGTGTGAATAAACTTCTTTTAGTGGAAAGTTACATCTGTTTCCCATGTACATGCACCTTCTAGGCTGCATACTGCCTTTTACCAACATGTTCGCACACACTGAAAAATTTTTACACTATGCTACTAAGTCGTATGTGGGACAAATGTTACTAGGGGGATAGTAAGACGTCAGTAGCAAGCATATAAGTGCATGCAAGTAAAATATTGCCAAAGTATTACTACGGAGCCTTAAGACGCGTTGCTTGACGGTTACTAGAATGCTTACTGACCATAGATGAACATGCTCCAATTGAAGTACGGTGATTAATAGGTGATTGATAGGAAGTTGGGAGCACGTTTACAAACATTGTTTAATTGGAAGAATATTAATATGGTGTATAAAGAAGGCCTATTAATAGGGGACTGGTAGGAAGTTGGCAGAACGTTCACAAACATTCTTCAATCCGAAGAATGTTAATAGGTGGTTGGTAGGAAGTTCGCAGAAAATATATGAACATTTATCTTTTGAAAGAATGTTACTCGGGTGTATAAAGACAAATGACCATAAGAAAGCGGTAGGAAGTTTAAAGACATCTTATGAACACGTTTCTATTGGGAGTTGGTGGCCGATTGTTTCTAGGGTGGTACTAGAGCATTTTTAGGATGTATAAAGACAGTTGGTAGGATTTCAATTGACTGTTGGTAGGTTCTAGTAACAATAGTCTAAAGACAGTTTAAAAAATATTGCTAGAAATTTTTATACCGGTTCTTCATTACTACCTACACTGGCCTCCTGAGCGCCCGTGGGCCCCCCCAAAAAAGCAACAGCGCGACCAGCGAGTCGCCAGCCCACTTCTTGTGCAAGCCTGTAATTGAAGTGTATCCCGTCTCGTTTGAAACCGCCACACTTTCTCACGTCCCTGTTTACTTCGACAACCTCGAAGCCTTTCACTCGGCTCATTTTCCATATCGTCTCATTAGCAGCCACTATGGCTCTTTGTACATGACTGTCACATACAGGCACCTCTATCACCGTGCAGGGATGCCCGTTAGTGAGAGCCATCTAGTGATACTGCTAGGAACCCAGTGAAACGCGTGCTTCACGAAGTATGGCTGGGTGGGATCATTCGTTCTTACATCTTTTATACTCCCGAGTTCGTTCACTTTCGCTGACGCCGATGCTTAATGCAGGAATGTGTGCAAAAGAGCGGCGCTCTAAAACTATTACTATTTTCCAATATAGTAAGGATCTCCCGAGCTAGAGTTTTCCCAAGTCTAGGCACCTTTTCAACTTGAGCACTGTGGGCTTCGTCAAAATGCTCTCAGGGCTATGCTTCCTTCGCGTGAACCCCGCTGCAAAAGCGTTAAGGACGCTGCCTCGCATGCCGTCGTACTTCCGCGCCACAGCCGAGAGAGGAGGTTCTCGCTGTCCTCGATAAAGACGTCTATACGTGACAAAAGAGCGCCTACTAGGCCAAGTTTCCCTGGTGCATTTCGTATGATTCACCCAATAATCAATAACGGGGTGAAATGAAGGATCCAAGATCAGTGGCGAGAACGTTGTAAATGTGCTGAAGCGAATAGGGAAAAGCGGAGATGCGTGGTAGGAGCACAAATAGTATTATCGCACCAAACACAGTGCCATCTGAAGTTTTATTCACTCAACAATTTTGTGGCGCACAATATGGGCAAGATAAATTTACTTAAACCTAGGCGCTTCGCACCTGGAAAGCACACAGACCTTTAGTTGGATAAGCGCAAATTCAAACACATCTCTCATTTGTATATACAGAGATTGCTACACGCATTAAACACGTTGAAACTTGTGTTCAGTTCATGGTACTTTGGCCAATGTGATTCTTTATCGGTAGTGTGTGTCAGTGGAGCCAATTTTACATTAGAGCTGCTAAATACACAATCTCGAAGAGCCCCGGTGCATGCTCAAGATGACAAGCAGTTGACGTCAGCTTATATACTTAGCATTTGGGGTAACCATAACGTTGAACAGGGACGTTTAAGATAAATACACATTCTTCGCATTCTTTAAGTTAACCTCATAAGGAAATGTGTAAGAAATTCTAGCAGGACATCATGCCACGAGCAATATTAAGTTGAACGACTTGTTGTTGGGCTTGGTGTTTCCCTAAGCACATGTTGCAGCGCAAAGGCAAAATCATAGTTTCCTACAATAATTACTAGAGGGAACTCTGGCGCTAGTGTCTACGGGAGCTGCAACAAGAACGGTTGTACCAGCATGGGAATTATGGGAAGTACATGGATTTGCCTAAACTTGGTCTTTTTGGCTACAAACGGCCTTGTGACTTTGTAAACTAGTCATTTTCAACGATTCACTGCATAATAAACAATTAAATAAACATCATTAAAATCTGCCGACGGAACGATTTGAACTCAGGAACTCCAGCACAGAAGCCTGATATTCAAACCATTAAGCCTCGGACGAATGTAACGACAAGCGAGTGCAACGCCTTTATGAATTTAACGTGCGCATGCCAGTGCCTTGAGACGCTTGGCGCGTTTTGATTTGGCCACCTGGACAAGCTCAATCGTTGCAATTAATAACAATTGTGCGTGTTGGCGGCTTCTTCCGCACTTCGAAGAGTATAGATTGCGTTGAAATTTACTGCCATAAGATTTCTATAGCGTAATACGCAAAGCCAAAAGAACGTCTGAATCCACAAGCACGATCAGACGTATCCATGTACTTCCCATCATTCCCATGGTGGTACGACTACAGCGCCACAGTTCCCTCTAGTAATTATTGTAAGAAACTCTATGGGCAAAATTACAAAGACACACATACACACGTCACAAGTCCCATCGATGAAATATAACGATGAATGTTTACTCGAAGGCAACGAACACTGAAAAGTAATGTAGCAGCAGAACATATTGCCACTCTTAAACACCATAGCCGCTAAGGCAACACGCCGGCTGACTGGAGATTATTGCCGCTATCATGCGCTCGAATGGGAGAAAAAAAAGACAATGACTCCAGTAATGCTTTGTGCGCTACTGCTTTCGTTCTTCCGTTCTTCGCGAAAGGGTGAAGTTCCCCAGATGATGATAGCCAGCCATCATCAAACGTAGACAGAAAGCAGGTGGACAAGACATGCTTACAGGTAACCGCTTACGCGTAAATACATAAGAGATAAAGAAGGCGAATGTAACTGTTCAGCTATCCTAATGACTGTTAGATCCAAGACTACGAAGCCCTGCTGATCGATCGGCAATTCTCATTTTAGCCATGTCTAAAAAATGTCATTTTAATTAATATACGTCCAATAACCAAAGCATGAATAATGGCAGCGCCATTGGCCCGCTTCACAGATATAATTATATATATGAGCAAAATCTATGGCGAAGGGCCTAATCTGAAAATCAGAAAAAAAATCAGAAATCAAAACTATTTTCTTTTTCTACAACCACGCTTCCCTTTTGGTCCTCACGTCCCGGCATCGGTGAGAAACGCTACACACACGCAATATACTGCTACGAAATTCTGAACTTCGGCAGCGTCCCTTGTCAGCAAATAGTTTGGGGTACGGCGTCGCCACCCCGCAAACACCAGTCTCATGGGGGCTTTGTTTGAGGGGGACCAATGACCACTGTCGGTCGGCGGAATCCGAACTCGGTGTCTTGAAGGCCGCGTTCTCCAAATCCTTCCTTTACGTCCGCACCAAACGTTCGAGGCCCGAACACAACGCAAGCTTTCCGAGCACAAAAAAAAAAAGGTCAGACGTTTCCCGCTGGGAAGCGCAGGGCAGTGAACCCCTACTTCGTATACATAACACTTGGTGCAGGGGTAGCAAACCGGAACTTTCCGGTTCGCTTCGGGTTTTGGTTCGGTTCTGCGTTCAGTTCCCTGAGCACCATTCCGTTTCGTTTCGAACCAGTTCAAATGAGTTCGAAGAAAAAAAAAACACAAGAAACAGGAGTGCTTTTTTTACACGTTTAGTGCTAGATTTTCGTTTCTCTGTCACGTCGGCATGAAAACAAATTTATAATGTAGGTTTCTTTTTGTAAATGTGACTTAACTGTACAATGCACTGCGAAATGTTTTTCATGGGAGGCCAACGTTTACGTCATTAACTGAAGCGAAACAAAAGGTTTGCAGGGACAATTAAGGCTGCCCAAGAGTATGAATGTGAACGTATTACTCTTTATGGCCGTAAGTTTATATTTTTTTGTATATTTTAGATCATAAATTAAATAAATTTATATTTATTATTGGGTCATAAACCCCAAGTTGTTTTCTTGAGGAAAATAATAACAATGGTTCTACGTAGCCGCCGCGGTGCCGCCTTGAGCTCAACTACACTCGCCGACCAGTGACGGGCCTCACCTCAGCCCAAAGAAGGAAACCTTCATTCTTTCGAACATATCTAACCTTACGCGAGGCCTCCTTACAGTGAAGGACCGATGGAGGAAGCAAGCGTGCCCTGTTGGCTTCCTTCGCTCTTCCTCACGTGAGAAACGGCTGCCGTACACCTGGGTTCGAGAGCATCTCATAAGCTTTACGCGAACACCTTTACTCAATAAAAAGAAAGACATGGTCAAGTAATCTTTAAACTGAATTGCTAATATGGAGAGGCCTGGACGCTTTCTTCCAGTTTAGTTTACTCAACGTGAGAAACAACCGCAGTCGAGCGCAAAACTTTGTGTTCCAGCAACACAAGCACGCCGGGGTTGCGAGAAGCCCGCGCGTCCGACTTAAATGAACGCTGACGCCTGGAATCCTGCTCACGCTTATCCGCACGCAGGGGAGTGAGCGCATGTGCAAGCAAATATCAAGTGGGACAGGAGTGAGGTGAAGCGCTCGTTTGGGGCCACGAGCAGCGTAAGGACTCCTGAAGGAAACTTGGCAGCAACCATTAGCTGAGGAAGAACCAAAGAAGCCTTCACCGAAGGCCCCTTTGTAAGGAAGCTTTCAGAGTGACTTAAGGTGACCTCACAGCAATGAAGGCTTCCTTACTGAGGTAAGCATCATTTCACTCTTTGGGCGGGTCTCCAAATAATGCATCCTCGCCGCAATCATCTGGCAGGCAGGCATGTAGCTTCCTGGACAGGTGGAACCCCGGTCCCGTAGACGCCTCCCCCCCCCCCCCCCTCCCCATTTCTTGCTGGCCGTTGGCGGGCCGTTCTCCAAATCATGCATCCTCGCATGAATGTTCTGGCTGGCAGGAAGGCAGGCAGCCCACTGGCAATCGGGCAGCGTCTATGGTGGGCGGGCAACTTATCTGGGGAACACTGAGCCTGCCCGTCCGCCATACGCACGCACGCGCACGCACGCCCGCACGCAGGCACACACACACGCACACACACGCACGCACGCACACCCACACACGGACGCACGCACGCACGCACGCACACACGCACGCACGCACGCACACACACACGCACGCACGCACACACACACGCACGCACACCCACACACGCACGCACAGAGAGAGAGAGAGAGAGACGTATTTTCGCTCAGTGAGTCAAGTAATGCTGTCGCATTGTAAAAAAATATGGTTGGTCTGTTGCACTTTTCATGCACCCATAGTTTCAGCGGCGTTTTACCTTTAACACAAGAGCATTAGCAGTGCTATAAGCCGAAATCTATCCGGCGTCGGCGTCAGCCTTCACCTGTGAAGCATGCCAGGTGTTGTTTACGGGGATTTAATTCTCCCCACGTTCCACCTTCAAACAGACCGGCTAGAAGGAAGGAACGGCTATAATGACTCACTGGCCATAGGGAAACACCGGCAATAGGAACTTGCTAATGACACTTCAGCGACAGCTTACGGCGATGGCGTTCTAGTATACATAATAGCTTAGAAAAGTCACAAGCAGTGGTAGTGGTCGCTGTTACTTCAAGGCTGCAGAATGGTAACGCAAAGGAAGAGAAGCTATTGAAGCTATTGAGAAGCTATTGAAAAACCAGTTGATCGCCCCTCATTTTTTTTCTTTCAGTTTAGTTGATTCCTCCTGTCTTACCTCACATAAATGCTTGTTTCGAAAACCCTTGGATGAATTCAAATTATGCATTAGGCAATTATTTATTAACTTCAGTGCGAGATATCAATCTTACGTTAGAAACAACAGAGGAGCGCAATACGTGCATAAAGAAATAAATTTTATTTCATTTAGGTTTTCGTCACATAAAAATGTTCTGGCTTTTTCCTGCGCAACTAAATTTTCGGATTCGGTCAGAGCGATAGCCCCGCCAAACTGGCAAATGCCAAGGACCCTAAAAATGTCGAAGTTGGTCCCACCCACTAATCCACCTTAATCGGTCCGCAAAGGTCACTAATCCACATTATTCAACACCCCACTCCCACTAATTCACATTAGCTCAGCCGCTCATCTCACTAATTCAGCCCACTCTACCCCCCAATCCGCGTGAATCAACTTTATTCCATGCGCCTTTTAATTTCAAGCTTGAGCAGATACGAGGTGATAGGGAAACGCACCGCCTCTACTTTAAAAGTAGAGTTAACAAGGCTCCAAAGTTTGTTTACTTAATTCACATGCTCTCTTAGAGCCGTAAACGAGGGACACAACCCCGCTGCACAAGAAGTACTTTCTGGCGACAGTAACTGCAGTTCTACACTCCTAACGAGAGGTCGTTCTGGGCACTTCACTTTACAAATACCAGATCTTGGTATACTTGGTGATTCTGGTGATGGCGGTGATGGCGGTGGTGGTGCGTTGCAACTTCAGGCGGGTCTAGCTTGGCGTTTAAAGTCGGCAAGTGCTCCGCTTGAGCGACTCTTTCAAGGTCACTAGGGTATTCACGACTACTCGAACATATCAGTGTCTCTAATTCCTAGCAGGCTATAGCCAGTCTTTCCAAAAAGGCGAGGTGTTGCAGGCAAGTATGTGGCAGGATTTTCTTCCCCAAGTTCTCAATGAGAATAGCGGATCTTTCACCGTTCTAGCGTGGCATCGAACGCAGAAATTGTACAATCGCAACTTTTGCTCATCATCTTTCATACATCTCCTTACCTAGTGTGGAGTAGCAGGCTTGTCAATTCATTGCTTGGTTAGCTGTAGCTCAGGTTTACTTACTTTCAATTTCCTGAAAACGGCTGCTGTCTCACTCATCTAGCTATTGTCCGTGTCTCAATCAGCCAGCTACACTGCGAAGGTTAGGGAGACTTCTCTCGTTGCTTGTACTCCCGAGCAAAAAAAATATTTAGTAGCATAATAAAGAAAGATATGGAAAAGCTATGTAAGGTATGTAAGATATGTAATTCTCCTAAGCTTAAATCTGCACAGCGCTAATATCACCAGAGCTACCTGGCCGGAGCACGTCTTCTGTTCTATAAATTCGACTCGAAGTATAACTTGCCGCTCCGGCTTCAAGTAAACTTCTGTAAGTTAATAATTGGGATCAGAAGCTACACTACGTCTGCATACTTGAGGGCAGGTGGACTTTCAATTGATGTGGACTTCCATGTTGTAGCTCAGTGCATGGGATTGAACTGCTGCATGCTGGAAAAAAGCGCAGAGGCCCATGTGATAAATTGGACGGTGCCAGTGGCTCCATTCAATGCTGACTGTTAAGTTTTAGGAACAGGCGACTCTAAACACTGCCATTTATGCCAGCTGAAGTGTTCAGCTGGAATAAGCAGATTAATTTGTGCAATAACTGCCACTTAAATCAACAAGCGATTTGCAGTACTAACATTATCTTTTTGTACCTCAACGCACGGTGTACGTGTGAGATAGCGTCCTGCGAGAGCTATGGCATTATCCGCTACGGTAAAGTAAGTATGCTGAGACTATTGCACTGGTTTCAAAATAAACGTCCCTAAACTTGTCGCGAAGTGAAATGTGTTAGAATTCGAATACTGTTTGACAAAGGCGTTCCTATTAAATTGTAGACAAGGCTAATTGTATATCAGTGTTTTCTTTACAGCGGTAATTTTGGCCGCGAAGCGTCACATTTGCTTAGAATTAGACAGGTGTTGAGTCCCGTCTTGAGCAATCTGAACCCGGGAAAGTTTAACGCTAGAACGTTATCTAGTGAGGCAACTCTAGCAGTGCTATTGGAGGATATAGAGGGCGGTAAAAGGGATATAATAGGGTTCAGTGAAGTTAGGAGGACGCAAGAAGCATATACAGTGCTAAAATGCGGGGACGTCCAGTGCTACCGGGGCTCAGCGGACAGACGAGAACTAGGAGTTGGATTCCTGATTAATAAATATATATCTGCTAACATTCAGGAATTCTCTAGCATTAACGAGAGGGTGGCAGGTCTTGTTGTGAAACTTTATAAGAGGTACAAAATGAAGGTTGTACAGGTCTACGCCCCCACATCCACTCATGGTGACCAGGAAGTCGAAAGCTTCGATGAAAGCGTGGAATCGGCGATGGGTAAAGTCAAAGGAAAATACACTACACTGATGGGCGACTTCAATGCCAGGGTAGACAAGAAGCAGGCTGGAGACAAGTCAGTAGGGGAATATGGCATAGGTTCTAGGAATAGCAGGGGAGAGTTATTATTAGAGTTTGCAGAACAGAATAATATGCGGATAATGAATACATTCTTCCGCAAGCGGGATAGCCGAAAGTGGACGTGGAGGAGCCTAAAAAGGCGAGATTAGAAATGGAATATACTCTGCGCTAACCCTGGCATCACACACAATCTGGACGTGCTCGGCAAGGGGCGCTGCAGTTACCATAGGATGGTAAGAACTCGAATGAGCCTAGACTTGAGGAGGGAACGAGAGAAACTTGTACGTACATAAGAAGCCGCTCAATGAGTTAGCGGTAAGAGGGAAAATAGAGTAATTTCGGATCAAGCTACAGAACAGGTATTCGGCTTTAACTCAGAAAGAGGACCTTGGTGTTGAAGCAATGAACGACAATCTTATGGGCATCATTAAGGAGTGTGCAATAGAAGTCGGCGGTAACTCTGTTAGACAGGATACCAGTAAGCTATCGCAGGAGTCGGAAGATCTGATCAAGAAACGCCAATGTATGAAAGCCTCTAACCTTACAGCTAGAATAGAACTGGCAGGACTTTCGAAGTTAATCAACAAGCGTAAGACAGCTGACATAAGGAAGTATAATATGGATAGAATTGAACAAGCTCTCAGGAACGGAGGAATCCTAAAAGCAGAGAAGAAGAAACTAGGAATTGGCAAGAATCAGATGTATGCATTAAGAGACAAAGCCGGCAATATCATTACTAATATGGATGAGATAGTTCAAGTGGCTGAGGAGTTCTATAGAGATTTATACAGTACCAGTGGCAGCCACAACGATAATGGGAGAGCGAATAGTCTAGAGGAATTCGAAGTCTCACAAGTAACTCCGGAAGAAGCAAAGAAAGCCTTGGGAGCTATGCAAAGGGGGATGGCATATGGGCAGGATCAGGTAACAGCACAGTTGTTGAAGGATGGTGCGCAGATTGTTCTAAAAAGCTGGTCGCCCTGTATGCGCAATGCCTCATGAACTCGAGGGTACCGGGATCTTGGAAGAACGCTAACATAATCCTAATCCATAAGGAAGGGGACGCCAAAGACTTGGAAAATTATAGACCGTTCAGCTTACTGTCCGTTACCTACGAAGTATTTACTAAGGTAATCGCATATAGAATCAGGAACACCTTAGACTTCTGTCAACCAAAGGACCGGGCAGGACTCTGTAACGACTACTCAACAATAGACCATATTCACATTGTGAATTAGGTGATAGAGAAATGCGCGGAATATAACCAACCCGTATATATAGCCGTCATTGATTACGCGAAAGCGTTTCATTCAGTCGGAACCTCAGCAGTCATGGAGGCATTACAGAATCAGGGTGTAGACGAGCAGTATGTAAAAATATTGAAAGATATAGGGAACAAACGCGAGTTAATGACATCTTAGTTCAAATCAAGAAAAAGAAATGGGCATGGACAGGTCATGTAATGAGGAGGGAAGGTAACCGATTGTCATTAAGGGTTACGGACTGGATTCCAAGGGAAGGGAAGGGTAGCAGGGGGCGGCAGAAAGTTAGGTGGGCGGATGAGATTAAGACGTTTGCAGGGACAACATGGCTGCAATTAGTGGATGACAGGGTTAGTTGGAGATGTATGGGAGAGGTCTTTGCCCTGCAGTGGGCGTAACCAGGCTGATGATGATGATGCTGATGACGATATAATGATAGTAACCTTGTTTTGTGTCCAGGATAGAATGATTAGATTTAGTGTAATATAACTAGCCAAGAAGTTTCAGTACTGCATTCCTAGTGCCATAAGCGGAAAGACAATTAGGTTCGCAGCCTATGTTCGTAGACTTAAGTGCAAAAAGAGCTTAAGAGTTCGTGACGTTCGGTGAGGTTCTTGAGAAAAACTGTAGTGTTCTTTTTATGTGTAGAGCTGATATAGGGTTGTTTAAGGTGCTGTGGTTTTTCTAAAGATCAAAGTACAGTGGTTCCTTTTGTGAAGGAGAGAAGGGTGGGAAGGTAGTTTTTATATGTGGAACTTTTGTGGTTAGCTTTGTACTAATAGTAATATGGAAAAGACGAACGTTAGAGGCATATATAGGAAAATCGTTGACTTGATCATTGACTTTAATGAGATGTCCCTTTGCATCTGCGCAGGCCGTTCAAGAGCCCGCAGCATTCCTGTATTGTATGCAAAGGGCGGTCGACTGTTACAGGATACACCCGGGACAGAGCAGACAGAGAAAGAGAACAAAACAAGGCTGGGGAGGTAACGTAAGAAAAAAATTAGGAAAACACGAAAATCATTAAGAGTGGAGGCGTTCACAGGGAGCGGTGGGTTGCAAAAATGTGCAATAATGCCTCTACGGTCCTAAGTTGCACTCGAGACTGTGACAGGTGCTGTAGAATTCTCTTCCGACCGAGGCAAGTCTTCCGCCCCAGTTGAGCGCGACGGAAAATGAGCGTCTTAGAGGCGGTACTGATTTCCTTGGCAACCACTACACGGTATATGAGACGCGATGAGGTAACCATTCTTTTCCGAGGAGAACGACCTTTCGCGCTTAGTAAGTGGTACAAGCGCTTCGGCTGAGCTATCATCGAGATCGGGTGGTAGAAATCTAGTGGGTAAAACCTAGCATAACATGACGCCATTCTGAAAAACTAGCGCACCTCGCCAATATTACGCGCTTTCGGTGCTTCCGGAATAGCATCAAGGATTTTTCTGTGTGGTGAAACCCAATCGGATGGATTATGCGTCCGTGATGCGTTGCAGCAGCACGGTGAAGTTTCATTTACTGTACTGAACCGTTCCACCGCTCTCTCTGAGGTGCTCCAGAACAGGTTTTCCGTGTTTCTCCGTAGTCTTTCATTCTTTGCGATATGAGCCCATCTTCCAGGCAGAATTGGGCTCTCGGAAGCAAACCAGCACCTCATCGATTTTTTTCTTTTTGAGAATGGATGCATTTCAGTTGCGTTTCAAATGCGAAATCAGTTGTCAGTCAGTACATCATGTCGTTTACTAGGGGCTGGCACCTCTGTCCGTGTTCTGAACGCTGTCCTCGCATGTAAGCGAATTCAGCATCGAATCTCTGAACCAATACAACCAATACGCTTTGAAAAGAAGGGGTTGGCGGAACTATGCCAAGCGTAGCACAGGGACAAATTCTAAAACTCATATTTTATTGAAAACATAATATAAATTGAGATAATAACAGATATCGAATGGCAAAAAGCAGCTCTATTTAATAGGCATTGTGTCTAATTTAAGGAGCAGGATCGGTGCGAGACAATTGTGGACGAAAGTGGACGAAAGCAGAAGCTTGCGTATGTTTGGCTTCTTACGGGAAGAAATTCTTTCTGTATATTCAGTGTAAAAAAATTTTGTTTAATATACGGCGTTGTGCCAATCCTGTGAATCAATCACAATGAGCAGATCTAGAGTACTTTTTCCAAGAAATAGTGGTCACATTCGCAGAACGTTTTCAGAACTGCAGATTCATACCATACTTTTTTTCTTCCCGAAGCTGCCGTTAACCACATTTACGTACTGAAGACTAATCTTTAGGCGTGCGGTGATATCTGAACATCCACATAACAAATTGCATTTATCCCTATTCCATTCGGTATTCGATTCAAATATTCATTATTCGCAAATGCGAATAGTGTTCCAATACTTTTCGAATACTTTTCAACAATAGACCATATTCACACTATCAATCAGGTGATAGAAAAATGTGCGGAATATAACCAACCTTTATATATAGCTGTCATTGATTACGCGAAAGCGTTTGATTCAGTCGAAACCTCAGCAGTCATGGAGGCATTGCGTAATCAGGGTGTAGACGAGCCGTATGTAAAAATACTGAAAGATATCTATAGCGGCTCCACAGCCACCATAGTCCTCCATAAAGAAAGCAACAAAATCCCAATAAAGAAAGGCGTCAGGCAGGGAGATACGATCTCTCTAATGCTATTCACAGCGTGTTTACAGGAGGCATTCAGATACCTGGATTGTGAAGAATTGGTAATAAGAGTTAATGGAAAATACCTTAGTAACTTGCGATTCGCTGACGATATTGCCTTGCGTAGTAACTCAGTGGCCCAATTGCAATGCATGCTCACTCACCTGGAAAGGCAAAGAAGAAGGGTGGATCTAAAAAAATAATCTGCTGAAAATTAAAGTAATGTTTAATAGTCTCGGAAGAGAACAGCAGTTTACGATAGGTAGCGAGGCACAGGAAGTGCTAAGGGAATACTTCTACTTAGGGCAGGTAGTGAACGCAAATCCGAAACATGAGACTGAAATAATCAGAAGAATAAGAATGGGCTGGGGTGCGTTTGGCAGGCATTCTCAGATCACGAACAGCAGGTTGCCATTATCCCTCAAGAGAAAAGTTTATAACAGCTGTGTCTTACCAATATTCACGTACGGGGCAGAAACCTGGAGGCTTACGAAAAGGGTTCTACTTAAATTGAGAACGACGCAACGAGCTATGGAAAGAAGAATGATAGATGTAACGTTAAGGGATAAGAAAAGAGCAGATTGGGTGAGGGAACAAACACGAGTTAATGATATCTTAGTTGAAATCAAGAAAAAGAAATGGGCATGGGCAGTACACGTAATGAGGAGGGAAGATAACCGCTGGTCATTAAGAGTTACGGAATGGATTCCAAGGTAAGGAAAGCATAGCAGAGTGCGGCAGAAAGTTAGGTGGGCGGATGAGATTAAGAAGTTCGCAGGGACAACATGGCCACAATTAGTACATGACCGGGGTAGTTGGAGAAGTATGGGAGAGGCCTTTGCCCTGCAGTGGGCATAACCAGGCTGATGATGATGGTGATGATGATGACTTTTCAAATAATTTAACACTTCAACTGCACCCAAATAAAAATGAAAGTCAAGCAATTATATAGTAAGCTTTCACCCCTGTGGTTTATTATAGACTCAAAAGATGAAAAGTTGCGTACAGAGGCAAACTATGTCACTTGGGTAGCCCTACCTGACATGCTACACAGCAATCATTCACGGTTACTGAAGAGTCCGGCGCAGGTGAAAGAACTACTTGTTTCCTCCATTTACGCTTTTAATAAACAATGCTTCATAACTCATAGTGAAATAGTTATCGCGCGTAATCGACAAGGACAGAGTGAAGGGGGACACAGTGAATTCGTACTAACTCGCCCAACTATAAGTTCTGCTGCAACGCTTCATAACGTTCTAGGTAACGGCAGAAATTTTCTGACTTTAAAAACAAGCATGTGGACTTCACTCTATAATAATTGTAATAACGGCTGTTGATTGTAAGAAAAGTATTCGATATTTTATTCCATTTGATTCGCATTTGGCATTGTTCAATTGGTATTCGATTCGGTATCCAACATTAGAAATCGCACACCCCTACTATTCTTCCTACGATCAATAGGCGAAGCTCTGGAGCGTTAAAACACCAAAATAATTTTTAAAGTCATATATTTGCAGAACAAGGTTTCGCGTACTTGAGCAAACTCTGAAAATATGTCGTGACAAGGGAATCTGTTTCGACGAAAATATCTTGCGTGATCACTTTTAAATATTGGGAGCAAGATATTAATACGCAAAATTTTTAAAGGGAAACCAGAGATGACTCCACCCCTTTGGCGTGGGATGTCCTTGAAGTCTATGTTTGAAATGTAAGTGAGAAGAAGAAAACAATTAGCGATGTGTAATAAGGATTCTAACAAATGTGAGAGTCAACAACATTCTTGGCACAATAACGTAAGGTTTATTAGGCGTCGGGTTTGTACTTGATACTTCCGTCCATTTCGGGGATGATGAATCTCGGGCCTAAATCTGATGTTACTTATTAAAATACATCTAAAGCACAGAAATGCTGTCTCGTGATAAGCCACTGGCCGATAATTATGAATATTGCTGCATTTGAGAGAGACAGGTAAATTCTAGGCTGTGCTGAAATGAAATGTTGGTGTAAGACCTTCATTCTTTTGAGAAAATTTGTCTGCAGTTTGAAGAATAGAAAGACGAAGTACACAGATTCTTACCTCCGCACCAATTCCAGAGTCCGTAGTTTTGTCAACTACATTCGTTAAATCATCTAAGGCGGACAAATTTTGTACATTATTTATATATAACGTCATTCTGTTACATCCTTACAATGGGGTTGCAAACATTGTTACAATAAATTTGTGGTGTACATAAGGGCCATGTATATCGAATCAATTTTGTTTGTTTAGATGTACTACGACGCTCAAATGACAGAATTCGGATATCATTTCTTATTGCTTAGTTAGAGAGTTGTCAGCTAGATAGCTTTATTTTCTGAAAAGTTGCAATTTTTAATAATTTTTGCACAAAGATCGGCGCCGTAGATAACAAATACCCTTTAGCAGTCACCTAATTTGAATATTTTATTCTTTCATATAGAATAAACGTTACGAAATTTGGTACAGTGGTTAACCAGAAAAAATTCACCGACAATTACGATATTCGATAATGCGAAATTTGAGCGGAGCTCTTTAAGCGCTTTCAATTCGCGATATTTGGGGGAGAGAATTTGAGAGATCTTTGCGCATGTAGAGTTAGAGGTCACTCCTTATTTTCAACGCATGCTCTTTTTTTCAAAACACATCCCTCTTGCCGTCCTTGATGGTCATGAACGAAGCCTTGTTGTCGGGGAAATGAAAGCATGTTTGTTCGGCTTCGGCGCTTAGTTTCTGGTTTGGTGGCATGCACCTCTATCGCCGGAACACAGCCTTTGCTAGGGCAGCTCGTTTATCATCATCATCGGACGAAGAACTGCCGCCAGTTGGGTCACTCCTTGATAAGAACGAAAGCGTCAACTCGGGGAAGCGTGGTTTGCGCGGAGTGCGCCTCTAGCACTCGTGGGGCAGGCGAAGTACGGCACGCCGAGTGGGCCCGTACCCTATGCCAGGGCGTTCTTTTCATATATGATATTGGTGGACGCGCTCACCGCCTGCCTTAGCAATGACGGCATCGGCGATCACGTGACGGCGCACGCTGCTTTGGCGCAATCTCGAAGATGGTCGCCGCCATGGAGCATGTCTCGTGCGGCACTCCGCTTTCCTCTTTACCATTTCGCCAAACTCTCCTCCTCCGCTTCTCTCTGGCTTCTGATGTACCCACCTCCTCGGCTTTCCTTCTCGCGCTCTCTTCGCTCGTAATTTTTGGTGCTTTCCTATTACGTTTGCCCGCATGGCGGGCACCGGCGCTGCCATGGATGCGCGGAGGCGAGCGCCATCTTGAGCTGCTGCAAGAAACCCAGCGGCTCGTCTGACTCGTGGTTCGCAGTGCTCGTTCGTTCTGCCAATATTTCATCATCCGCCTCCACCCGATTACGCCGAAGCAGAGATCGAACACAGGAAGGTGCGCCTAAGAGATCCCGTCTAAAACAACTTCTTTGCCATGCATTCAGATAGGACCCCCCGAGGTAATGCTTTTTCAGATTGACGCACTTTTTCGACGTGAACACTCTGGGCGTCGCCATAATCCTCTCAGGGCTGTACTAATTTCACGTGAAGCCCAACGCAAAAGTATTGAGGACGCTGCCGCGCGTGCTTAGGGTAGTCTTGCGCTTCAGTCAAGAGAGGAGATTCTGGCTGCACTTAATGAAAAGATCTATACTTGACAAAACAGTGCTAACTACGCCTTGTTTTTTATGTACTGTTTTTATGATTAATTTACAAACCAATATTAGGGTGATAGAAAGGACCCAAAATCAGTGGACGGGAACGTTGTAAATGTTGTGAAGTGAATTGAGAAAAGTGGGGAGGTGGTGTGGGAGCACACACAGAATTATCGCGGATGCTCGAGAGAGGGCACTAATATTCTTTATGGTTCAACTGACCCGATCGCACGGAAAGCAGTGCTGTCTGAAGCTGCATTCTTATAGTGGGTTAGTTTTGTACCGCATGGGCAATGTAAGTTTACTTAAACCTAAGCTTTTTTAGCTAGAAAACAATAATATATTTGTGTGGAATAACGCAAACTGTACGAAAGCGCCCACGACTGGCTCTGACAGATACCATAAATGCAGCCAGTCGAACGTTGGCGTCCAAAGCATACAAATTGAAAAAGCCTTCGTGCTTCCTCTGGCTATGCTGCGTTTATCTGTTGCCTATATTAGCATTAGGGCTAGCCACAACTTCGACAGTGATTTTAAAGGCTAACATACTTTCTTCAAGTCCTTTAAGGTAACGTCTCGTTGCACTGCAAGAAAGGTTCTAACAGCACAGTCTACTGAGAATATCAACAGTAATGCTATTAGCATTGAAATATTGTAGCTACACAACACATTGCCACTACGTAAACCTATAGCGATAGAGACACACACAGAGAGAGAGAGAGAGAGAGGGAGAGGAATTTTAAGGAGGCATATCCTGATTAAAACGAAGCTTTAGCTCCCGCCCAACTCTCACGCGGCCTATTCAAATACATGTAAAATGCAATAACGCTATTCTGAGATAACTGCTGGACCGATTTTAATGAAATTTATTGCATTGGAGAGAGAATATTAAGTTCTAGTGAATGTTGGAAACGGAATTAGGATTTAGGACATGTATTTTGTTACAAAAAGTTTGAAAAATTCGAAAGTTTGAAAAGAAAGGAGCACGAAGTTTACAACTTAATAGCTCTGCATCAACTACAGATGTCGCGGCTCTGTAAACGGCTTCCATTAGCCAATTGAAAGCGGACAAATTTCATCTGTAATTTTTTATCCTACGTGAATTTGTTACAGTGTGTACAAGTGTTCTGCAAAAGCTGTATTTCCATATTACTAAATTTTTGAGACTCATGTGTAACATATCACTTTTGTCCGCTTTAGATGTACTATTAGAAACCATTCCCAGAATCGTGGTATCATTTTTCATCGCTGAGGTAAGGAGTTGTGAACTTGATAGTTTCGTTTTCTGAAAATTTTCAATTCTTGCGAATTTTTAATAATAAATTGAGAACCTAAATAAAAATTTTGAGACCAATTCAGTCACTAGATTTCATATTTTTCCTTTAAATGCAACAAACCTCGCCAAATTTGGTGCAGTGGTTGCCGAGAAAGACGAATTCTCCTTTTACATGTAATTAGATAGGAGCACCCGAGATTTCATGTATGCATCCTCTTAAAGCGTATATCAAACCGGGCTCCTTCCATCGTTCTCTCTGGGAGTGTTACTCCACCTACTGGCGCCACTACAAAACTGCGGCTACGGCTTGTTTGCATATAAATTCACGCAAGACTTTCTCCGCGCGCGCTGGGAGTCTGCGTTGCCCAGGTCGGAGCTGCAGCTCAAACTTTGGGGCGTCCAGCGAGAGAGGATGCTGCCGAGGGCCAAGAACCCTTGGCCGAAACCTAGGCGGAGTCCAGGCCCACCCCTGGACTTTATTTGAGTTATTTGAATGAATGAATGAATGAATGAATGAATGAATGAATGCTTTTCGAATATGTATGACATAGGTTCCACTCCAGCCCGCGCCAGAGAAATCCTACTAGATTTTTTTTGTCATTGAGTAGGCAGCACATACCCAGGGACTAAGTTGGCATGAAAGACGTTCATTGAAGGGCGTCACATAACGGTGGTTCCATACACAGTAAGCCAAGTCAACCGACGGTTGATCTCGAATCTGGTTAACTAATCAGAGCAGTCCAATGATCTTCCCATTAGGCCATAAAATACCCAATGATCCAAGGTGAAGTGACAGAGGTTACAAAGAGACAAAATGGCAAGCAGGCACGCAAAGATGCCGCATGCTCGGTGAAGGGACCCCAAAAATGCTCATCACAACATAATTTTTCTGAACAATGTTGGTGATATGCTTGATTTTCATCTTTATAGAAAGACGGTGCTGTAATGCTTAAGTCGGGACTCGTTTTACGACGTGCATATAAGCCTCGAAAAGATGGGGCACCTTTAGCGACAGTTCGTAGCCGTTTTTTTGAGGTGGGTGAAGGCCGGCGGCAGGCTCGTGGTCGTGCATCAGAACAGTCAGCACTCCAACCTGCGGGAGGGGCCCGAATTTTTGCTGTGAAACATAGTTATCCATCATAATAAAATTAAAGTTACAGTGCGCGTGACACACTGGAATAGGCAACTTCCTTTTGCAGTTTTTACTGCGGAACTGGTTATGCAAATAGAACACAATAATATTACATGCGTGTTTGCACGGATTGAACGAACGTAAATTGATGTTTACAGACAATGTTTTGCGTTTTTTTTATTTTCATGCCGCTTAAACAGAAAAGAAAAAAGAAGGTTCGCATATAAATAAGCGGAACGAAGCGAAGCCTTGTGAAGCCCTCGAAGCATTGCCGGTTCATATGCGTGAACATCGGGGGCCTCTGCTTTTGCTCGTCTTCGTTAAAACACCGGTTTCTCGACGTGTACTTTTGGTTCTGGTGCTCCTAAAGGTAACATGCTTGCACTGACTCTTCCGCCATTTCCGAACTGTAAGGTTAGAACTTTTGCTTTGTTTCTTCAGTACACTGGTGTTTCAAGCTATTTATTTTGGCTTAGGGCACGGCGACTGCGATGGCCTCTCTTAAAAGCTAGGCCAGTTAACCGCATTGACAAAATCTGTTCGAAAGGAGCTTGTGACACTTTTGATGGCTTTCAAAAATCTTTACCTTCTTTTGGGATTCCTTAGTTATTAGATGGCACTGGGGCGAAATATGGTCAAAGCACGAGAAAACCGGCAAAATTTTTGAAAAAGCGACTAGCATTTGCTAGAAGTGAGAACACGGGAGGCGTTGCTTGCCCTTGCAAAACTCCCAGCAAATGCAAATGCGTAGGAGAGCAATGACATGGAATTTGTTCCTGAAGAAAGACGACCATTTTGAAAAACTGAAAAGACGCTTTCGTTGTTTTGAGTGCGCGTAGAAACATCTGTGAACATCGGGCAGATGGCGGTATGACCGACGCTCTCGCACCGCTCACCTCTTTTTACCTACATTACTTTGTCAGTTGCCCTCTTTCTCATTCTTAGTGTAGGCCACGGCGGCCGCATTTCGATGGGGGCGAAATGCGAAAACACCTGTGTACTTAGATTTAGGTGCACGTTAAAGAACCCCAGGTGGTCGAAATTTCCGGAGTCCTCCACTATGGCTTGCCTCATAATCAGAAAGTGGTTTTGGCACGTAAAACCACATAATTTTTTATTCTTAGTGTAGGGTAACAAACCACAGACTCGTTAGTCAACCTCTCTCCATTTTATCTCCTTAATTTCTCTGTCTCTCTCCCTCCCCTGAAACTTGTCTTCGGTAGGTTGGGTGCCGTCGTGAACACTGGAGCCACATCTTGAGCGAGAAAAACGCCCCAGGCGTCAGTCAATTAGGGCTTTCAAGGGCTAGGGAATAAGGTCGGGGAAAGAGGCAAGACTAGGAAATACGCTATAGAAAGAATTGAATTCCAAGGTAGGAAAGTTAATCGAAGATACCATTTGAGGCATTTGCAGTGTATATTAGTCGTCAGCTTTTTCAAGGTTCTGTCACGTGATTAACTTTGCCCTAATAGTAATATGGAAAACAGAAAAGTTACAGGAGAAGTTGGAATAGCACGAAGTCCACCAGATTATCATTTCCGTTTTGTTACCTCGTACCAAACGACACCCGCAGAATGCCTCTTTTGCACGCAAAGAGCGGCCGATTGTTAAAGGAAACACCAGATGAGTGCAGAAAAAGAACAGATAACAAGAAAGGTGGATGTGGGTAAGAAAAGAATTGTAATGAGAAAGAAGAGGTCTTTCCGATTACTGGTGTTCAACTACAGCGCTGGGCTGCGGAGATCAGAAATAATGCCTGCACTATTTTGCGTTGCACTCGCGAGTGTCCTCGATGCTGCAGAATTCTTTGTTCCAAGAGAGGCAAGTCTTCCGGACCAGCTGAGCGCGACAAAAATTAGCGTCTCTGCGGACATACGGGCCGGGATGAAGTAACCATTCTATTCCGATGCGAGCAACGTTTCGCACTTTGTCAGTGGTGGAAGCACACTTCGCCCGAGCTATCATCGATATTGACTCTTTGAAATTTATGGAGTAACATCTAACAGAAATATTCAGCACTTACACAAGGGATCCGTCTCCATTCCACCCTGTGAAAGTGGACACACATCGAGGCTGTAGACTGCATTAGACTTGCGCAACCAACGGAAGACAAGTATTACCACCCCATGTGACGTTCGATGACGGCACACGAGCATCATAACCGCAAGCGACGTACGTCACGCGCGGACGCAAATTTCATGAAGTAAAACATACATCCCCATTCTTCTAGGCCCTCCGCCATGCGGAAGTGCCTTATTGAAATAATTGAAATTTTCAATGCAAATTGTGCCAGAAGATTTCTTAAAGTACTGCTTACACGCAAGCTCGCACAGTAACACGAGTATACGAGAAAAATGTACCTCTATTACCCGGAAAACTAAAACAAAAATCACCTTTCCAGACATTTTTTGAGGTCAGCCTGAGTGCTTGCGGCCTCAAGTAGCGGTACTGTTTTGGGGCGAGCACGAACCCACAAAATATTCCGACTAACTGGCGGTTAACCGCTTCGCTGTGAAACGGCCGCAGCTCAGCGATATCACGTGCGCTTGGTGCCTGTGCAATAGCTTCAAGGTTTTTCTCTGTGGTGTGAAGCCCAGCCCACTGTATTCTTTGTCCGAGGCAAGTTGCACTGCTGAACTGCGCAGTTTGCACTCGTCGTACCTAAGCGTTACGCCGTTGCCTCTAAGGCGTTGCCGAACATTTTTTACTCCTTCGCAGGAGCCCTTCACATTTTTCTAAATGGACACGTCATCCAGGCCCACTTGGGTCCTGAGCCGCCAGCGAGCACCACATGCATCTTTCTTTGCAAAATGGATGCATTTCACTTGTGTTTAGGATATCAATTTAGTTGTCAGTCAGCCGAACATGTCGTTTACTAGGTACCGGCACCTTTGCCCGTGTCCTTAACGCTGTCTTCTCTTGTGACATAAATTCAGCGCCGGCTGTCACAAGCAAGACAGGCTCCGTGCTTTGCGGTGAAGTGGTGGCAAGGAAGTATGCTCAAGGTAGCACAGGGGCCAAATTCATACACAGATATTTCGCTCAATGATACACCTCAAACATATAATGACAGAAATTGAACGCCAATACGGACAGTAATTTAGTGCATTTGGTGTCGTTTCTTTATTACTATTTCATTTACATTTACGATAACAATTTACATTTACATTTACTATTACATTCCAAAATCGTGGGGAAACAAGAAAAAAGCAAAAAATGCAATTGTTTGGCTTCTTATGGCAGAAAATTCCTACAGCGTATTGGAGCTTAAATAAGTTTAGTGCATCTACAGGTATGTGACCACTAAGTAAGAAAATTAAATTTAACAACTCTATTTTAGTTTTTCAAGGAAATAGTGGTCACATTAACAGGGTTTTGTAAAAATGCGGGACTCATAGGGGACCTATTTATGACCGAAGCTGCCGATAACAACATTGAGACATTGTAGACTAATCGTAAGGAGTCTGCAAATATTCGAAACTTCCGAATTAGGAATCGATTAGTGTCCTATTCTATTCGCTTTTCGAATGAAATGGTCCCTATTTGTAAATGTTAACGTTTTTTCTAATACTTCCTAACATTTCAGAACGAACGTCAAGTGAAACTAATGAAGCCTAAAAGTGCAAGAAAAGTGCACTTTTAGTGTTCACCCAGCGGTGACAGTGTTCACCCCAGCGGTGATAGCAGGGGCATGAAACGTTATTACTTGCGTATTGAACGAGGCAACGTCACTTAGGTATGGGGGCCTCACAGACTATGCAGCAGTCACTCGAGCTTACTCAATATTCCTCATGATATGCATGCCATGAAACTGTTTGGTTTACACTTATTGCTCCATTTGCACTTTTAGTGCACAACGCATCATAACTTGCTATGTATTGGCTGAAAGTTCTTGACTTCATTTTATATTAACTCTGATAAGTGTTCTTGATTTGGCGGAAACAATTCAACATATTATTTGACTCGCATCTGGCAATATTCGAATTATGCTTTTCTGCAATAACCCATGGTCCAATGTTAATGAATTGTGTATCATTTGAAGGAGACATTAAAGTTTTGACCATGGCTGAATGGAAATTGTGGTTGACAACATTTATATATTTAGAAAACATGTCGACAGATAGAATTCCTTTATTTAGAAAGATAGAAATCCCGTTATTTGCACCAATAACAGATCCCTTAGTTTGGTGAAACATACCAGTTAGAACATCCAAGGCAGACAAATGCGGTACACTATTGTTATGTTACGTGTTCATAAGACTGTTGCCAAAACAATACTAGCAAATTAGTGGTGTGCCTAAGGACCATGTACATGACATCAATTTTGTTTGTTCCAATCTACCATTACAAGTAATTGACAGAATTGCGACATCATTTAAGATTGCTTAGATACGGAGTTGTAAACCCCATTCTTTATTTTCTGATGAGCTGTGAAATTTGATAATTTTTCCATAAAGATCAATGCCTAACTCGCCAATCCGCTCCAAATATCACTATATCTAAACATGTTTCTTTCGTATAAAAGAAATGTGACCAAATTTCATGCAGTTGTTGCTGAGAAATAATTCACCGATTATTACCATACTCTCTGTAATGCGATATTTCAGTGCAGCTCTTTGCGTGTTCTGAATTCACGTACATTGAGGCAACAGATTTGACAGAG
Source organism: Dermacentor andersoni (assembly GCF_023375885.2). Taxonomy (NCBI): domain Eukaryota; kingdom Metazoa; phylum Arthropoda; class Arachnida; order Ixodida; family Ixodidae; genus Dermacentor; species Dermacentor andersoni. Next base: position 102,631,753 of record NC_092822.1, read on the forward strand.
ATGTGCGCATGTAAAGTACCATGCTACTGTGACTGTGTGCTTTCCACACATACTCATTCTTCAAGACGAACACCTGTCCCCGTCCTTGATGGTCGTGAAGGAAGCCTTGTGGTTGCAGAAATGGCCGGATGTATGTTCGGCTTCACCGCTTAGCTTCTCAGTCGGCGGCGTCCCCCTCTGAGTTCTGGCGTCGGCGTCTCTGAGCTTCTTCTCCTGCTTGTTTATCAGCAGCAGCATACAAACCACTCCCATAGGTTGCGTGGGTCATTGTTCAGAACGAAAGCATGAACACGGGCTTACACGGAGCGCAGGTCTAGCAGCGGTGGCGGCGCAAATCTGCGAAGTACGGCGAAGTAGCACGCACCCTGTGGGTTGGTGGACGCGCTCTGCGAATGGCTTAGTAATGACGTCATCGGCGATCGCCCGATGGCGCACGCTAGGTTTCCCCCACCTAGTAGAGGGTCGCCGCCATGAAGCACGTCTCGTGTTGCACTCCACTTTCCTGCTGCTTCCGCCGTACCCCATTCCTACGCGTTACTTGTCACCCTATCTTCTCTATAGCCGTCTTTCATCCTCCTCTGCGCTCGTATTAGTCGGTGAATTTTCTCCTTTCCCCGGCAGAGCTAGCGCCGCCGCTACCGCGGATGGATATATGGATGGATTCTTTAAGCGTCCACTTTGGAACGGGGCTGTGGGTTGTGCCACCAAGCAGAGTTTAGCATATTGCGGAATGTCGTCCCTATCTTTAAATACAAATCAAAAGTATAAAATAAACAAGAATAGTTGCTCTAAACAAACTTTCTGAACTCCTGTTGGGACGTTTCTTGCTCGTCTTCGTTGTTCGTCGTTTGCCTACTTTTCATCCACCAATCATCCATTCGACTCTCAGTAATCACGGATGTTGACGTGCTTAATTTGCGCGTGCTCTTGCTGAACCTAAGAGCGTCAAGGAGGCCTGATATGCCTAAATCGAACCTTGGCCAGCTATCTTCACATTCTAATAAAATATGCTCCATCGTGTCCCTATCTTTACCGCAGCAAGCACATGCTTCCTCTTGCGCATTGTGTCTCGCTTTATAGGCGCGTGTACAGGGGCATCCTCATCGCACTTCGAAAACTAAAAAGCTTCCCTTTGAGTTATCACAAGCTCTTTGTTTCTTGCTGAAATCAGGTTTCTTTCCATTGCCGTCCCCGTAAGATTTTCTCAGCCTCTTTTCCCATTCCTCAGGTGTAGTGTAACCAAGCAGACGCTATTCTGGTTAACCTCCCTGCCTTCTGCTTTTCTCTTTCCTCCCCCCGCTGACTTTCCGCTAGGCGTTGTTTGTTGCCAGGTGGCCCACTACATCAGTCAGCGGAGAACGCGCAGACGCGAGCGCCATGTGGTGGTGCTGCAAGGAACCCAGCGGCGCTCCCGACGCGCGCGTCTCGCTGTGATTGGTTCGGTGGTCTCGGTCGTTTTGGCAGTTTTGCATCCTCCGCTGCGCTCCTCGTTCTCTCGGTTACGCCGACGGTGAGGCCGACACTGAATGCAGGAGCGGGAGCCTAAGGGCTGTGCTCTAAAATGGTTTATCCTATCCCATGTATTTAAATAGGAGACCACGAGCTGAAGCTCTCTCAAGTGTACGCACCTTTTCGACCTGAGCACTCTGGGCGTCGCCATAATGCTCTCTCAGCTGTACTAATTTTACGCGAACCCCCGCGTAAGGTATTGAGAACGCTGCTGTGCATGCGGTAGCGCTTCCGTGCCACAGTCCACAGAGGAGGTTCTAGCTGTCCTCCATGGAAAGGTCTATACTTGACAAGACACCACTAACTGCGTTAAGTTTACCAGGTGCTGCTGTTATGATTAATTTACAACTGAAAGATAGGGGAAAAAAACGACGCAACATCAGTAGCCTCAACGTTGTAAATGGAACGAAATTAATAGGAAGAAGTAGGGGTATGTGGTGGCAGCAAACACAAAATTGTTGATCATGGGTGAGGGAGGGGCGCTGCTAAGGTGAACTCCTGTTCAAAGGTGCCGACCGCACCGGACACAGTGCCGTCTGAACTTACATTCATTTATTCGTTTAGTGGTGTGCCGCATGAGCGACATCAGCTTACTTAAACCTGGGCCCTTGGAATAACGCAAGTTGAATGAAAATTAAATTTCATAACTTGCGTACACATAGATTTCCACGAATTCGTTTGATTCGTAGAAGCTGGAGTCACTGGAAATCCATATAGCTGTAGATTGGCAATGGAGCCATTGGAACGCAGTGTCCACAATTTACGCAGTCTTCAAAAGCCTCCGTGCTTGCTCTGGCTAAGCTGCAGTTATAATCTGCGACTACATTAACATTACGTGTAACTGCAACGTTCGATAACCCAGTTAAAGGTTATTAGACTTACTTCATGCCCTTTAAAGTAACGTTTCGGTGCAGTGGGAAAAAGATTTAGCAGAACCCATTCGGCAATGAATATTAACGGTAATGCGATTAGTATTGAAATAATGTAGCGGTACAACAGATTGCCGTTACCTCAACACATCCTATCTGAGACGTGTGTCATGCCAGGCTCCTCAAAGGAGGTCAAATATTTAAAAACTAACATGCAGGCAGAAAAACATAACGCAAGCTGCGTAAAGTTCTTTCCAAAATAATCATCGCATTATCATTTGTTTAAAGCACCGCTGGTGAAATGTTTGCGTTTAATAGGCACAGACAGACGGTTATGTGATGTGGAGGTGGGGACTTCTTTAAAAACGTGCAGATAAGCCTCGAAAAGATGTTCTCCATGTCGTTCTAGTTGCAGTCTGTGCCATGGTGTCTGTTCAGCGATGAAGGGCTTCTTGAATTTGGCTTTGCACGTCTTGTCTGCGGTCGGATGTTCCTCGCCGCATAACTAACATTAGACTGGCACCTATGGTCTTTATCGGGTTTGGTGTTCCCCATCCTGAACAAATCTTGTTGTCGCGTTTGGGACACACATTTCGTTTGTGTGCAAGTCTGTTGCATTTGTGACGGAAATACACTTGTTTACTGTAAAGGGATCATCGGAGTAGCCCTACTCTGTATCGGACGTACGTGGGCACTTTGTGTCCTTCAAGGACCATAGTCACTGTTTTAGTATTACTGAGTCTCTTTGCTGCTATCGCCCGTTGGGGTTTTACTCATAACCACCGCTGCTCTGATATCTCTTGGGCGCTCGTCGAGTGGATTACTCTGATGACTTCTTTGGCCGTCATGTCAGGCGCTGTCTCACAAGCATTGGTCTTGTAAAACCTGTCTTGAATCATGATACATTCTACTTATTGATGTTTGTTTGCATGCTCTTGATCCGATGTATTGACGATCAGGATATTTTGATAATTGTTGGGGCAGACGATATCCTCCTCCTTTTCATCTCGAGGGATGCCTACCGCATGTTGCACCGACGCTGTTAGGTGAACTATACTGGGCTCGCATAGTTCAGTCCTCCACGCGGTTGTCCGATCGCAGTCTCGTGATCCTCTCTTTGAGAATGTGGCATTCTGTTTTCCTTGCGAATTTGCTCTAGCCTGCCTTTCCTCGGGTTATGGTTGCGCTTGTCGAGCCGCGACGGCGACAAGGTGCTCACGCGATGTTGTGAGGCTTGCCGGTTTGATCTTCTGTGCCTCTCCTCCTTCTATACCTTAATTATATCCATTTCTTCCTGCGATATGCTGCGCCCCTCTACGGTGACTTCCGTCATTGAGAATGTGATCGGCAATTGTTGAGGAAGCCGGCTCCGGTGGCGGCCTCGCCGCTCTCCCGCCACGATGTCCGGCCAAAAAATTGTCGTAGAGGCTCGAAAAATGGCAATCCCAACTAGTTTTCGACATCCACTTGTTCCTGAGAACGAGCGAAGTCCGTTGGTGTGCAATGTCTGGTGGTGTTTTGGCGATTTTCGCTACAAGAACATTCGTGGAATACCGAGCTGACGTGAGGTGCATCTATCTGCTCCCTCCGGCTTCTTCTCCCCACGTGGTATCAGCCAAATTATTTTTCCTCAATTACTCGAAAACCAACTACGCATATTCAACGGTTTCATCACTTTACAAAATTGTACTTTCACATGCACGTACAAACCTACATACTGTCGTCACTGGCTCAAAATCTACCCTGCTGCTAACACGTGTAACTTGAGAACATCCGTGCTATCTCTGATTTGCTTGCAGCCTTTGTCGGTATATATATTAGTCATTAGGGAGAACCCTAACAGCAAATTCTAAATCTATCATAATTAATACTCCTTCTTGATTGTTAAGCGAGCAGCGCTATTCGGTGTAAATCTATGCCTGAAACTGGTGCTGCTTTAATGATAAAAGATATTTAATGGGCTCAAAGAGATGTAGGCGTGATTCGAGGTAAGAACTCGTTTTTGCGGTTTCTATTGGAGCGAGCGGATAGGGCCGACGGGAGAGCAGCGCGCCTTCAAGGGTGTTTTGTAATCGTCTTCATGGGGTATGGATGTCCTCGGTATGAAGACAGCCAGGAACTAAAGAAACCTCGCCGTCCCGAACTTTTCATTAGGAGCGTTTTTTTTTTTCAGGCTATTTATTATTCAGCTGTTCGGGTTGATCGCGAAAAGTTTGTGAAAGAGCCTTTTTATAGATCTAACCGTGTTGATCATGATATTAAGGTCAGGGAAATTGCGACAAAAACTGAATTGTTTAGAATGTCTTTCTTTCCTAAAATCACTAGGGAATGGAATAGACAGCCGATCGATGTTGTGAGGGTTGAATAAAATGATGCTTTCTTTTTGATGTTCTAGATTGTAGATGTGCATTGCTAAGGGCTTTGCTTTTTTTTTCGTTTTTTCCTTATGACATATAACATTGTCCAGTAGCAGAGTCACGCGTACTTCTTGTACCTCCCCCCCCACCTCGCACTGTTGTGCCTTGGCGCTGTGGGTTCTTTAATAAATGAATAAATGAATGAATAAATAAATAAATAATAGTCAATGCTCACACAGTAAATGTTAATTTGCCTAAGCTCACTCGAACAGACTACTGCTTTGTGTGGTATTTTAGCCGGCAGTCAAAACTTTTCTTTCTGCCGCTCCACTTTACCGATTTCATGTTGAAGACCAACTAGTAGATGGTACGGCTACCGAAGTCAACGCTGATGGCTGCACATATCGCTAGTGTTAAATAAAGAGGAAATAAATACAGATCACATTACAATTAGGAGTATATAAAGTGTATGTTTAAGCGCTAGCTGAGGCGTTAGCTTCGCTCTCGAACTACGATCTTGAACTCGCCGAATCGATTGAAAGTTTTAAAGCGGCCCATTTGTTGTCGAAGTCGAGAAAGGCGTTTGAAATGAAAATAGGCTATTCAGGAAATACATGGCCGCAAAAAGTACTTTAATGCGTTCAGCGGAACAGGAGTTATTGGCAATCAAACACGGCCTCTGCTGCGCTAGGGTTCCTTCTTCAATGCCTTTTACTGCGAAGGCTTCAGCGCACTTGGGCGTGCCCACAACTCTCCGCCTTCTAAATGTCATTGCCGCACGCAGTTCAAAGTTCATTTCGGATGCTAACGCAGACACTACGACTTCCACCTTTAGTACCTACGACGCGCCAAACATAAATCAAACGCAGTATCCTCAGCGAGCCGCAGTGCGCTTAGCCAGTGGACCCGTGGCGGCACCCCGCGGCGGCCGCGGTATCTACGCGACGTAATACCGAAGCTTCATATCGGCTGTCGGCCAATAGCGGCTAAGGGAATGACGAAATTCTTGCGTCCGATGGCAAAGTAGTGCGTCTAGAAGAGAGTAAGGACAGGGCCTTCTGTTGAAAAGAGCGTTTGACAGAAAGGTGAATTCGCTATCCGCATGCTTTTCTCGACGTACCACGTACGACAGCAAAACGGGGCTGAGATGCTGACAGCAGCGTATGCTACTTGGGGCCATGTTATTTCACCAAGCCCGAGGGGTGGCTCGGGGCCCCTTTAAGGTCCTGCTTCTTCGGTGGCACTGCACATAATGCTAGAATACCTTCTAGCATTCTCATTTTAACTACTGTGCCCATATCATATATGCTTGAGCACTTGTCTGCCTTTCTAAGTCTATACTGAGCAGCCGAATGTCATATCATTGCGACGGCATGACGGCGCTGTCATGACAATACAATGGGAATGGGACGATGGCAGAATAGTGAGAATCGGATCGATGCTGGAGACTATGGAACGACCATAAAGGCATTACGTCACGACGATCGAATGACAGTAGCAGCGTGTGGACTACTGTATGAGGACGATGGGCTGAAAACGGTGCTCTGATCATGGGGAATGACGGAATAATGGTTACAATAGAATAAAGAAGAAAGAATCACGTCAATGGAACGACGAAAATTGTAAGACCGCAACAGTATCGCGACAATCGGATGAGCTCGGTTGCATGAGGGCGATGTTGTGAAGAAGACGGCGAGACGGAATCTGCAAAATTATAATAATGTACGGTTAGCGAAACGATGAAAGCGGTGTGACGAAGGCATCAGGAAAACAATGGGATGACGATGACCGTTTGATGGCGACTGCATAGCGAGGACTCTCTTACGAGGATCACGTGACGAAGACGGCGTGGCAACGATGACACATACCCAGCGACATGAGAACATACCCAGTGGTGCATACTGAGCGGCGAATACGCAAAATAACTGTAGGCTGCAATATCTTTGGAATCGGCCAATCAATGCGAAAAGCACCTATTGCGCTAAAACTGAGCAAGAAGCGCAACGAGCTATGATAAACTAACGCTTTAATAAATACGGTTACAATTCATACACGACTGTCACCAAACATACGAATAGCCGTAACGCGTCTTATATGATGCGCGCCTGTCTCGTCTTTCGTGCTTTCGTCCAAACACGCGGTGCAGTGATATCACGTAAGTATGGTCGTAAACTTTAAGATAAACAATCTATTGCCGAAATAATGTCGTATTCATGTCATCACCTTCGTTTTTTTGCGAACATTCCTTCGTTGCTTTACTTTCGTCATTGTTCCTCCATCTGCAATCTGTCATCGTCATCCCGTCGTGATTGCGTAGCTGTCCTTCTGTCGTCGACATGCCATCATCGTTAGCACTCGTCACTATTGAGTAGTCAGATTAGTATTATGGTCATACTGGTAACACGCCATTGTCACTCTATCGGCATTGTGTGCTCGTCGTTATGTCCACGAAACACGCAAGCAGCTATTTGATGTCTAAAAGATGTCTTGAACGGCTAATTCAAAAGCCTAGTAGCTGTCTTGATCAAGACATTTTGTAGCCATGGACGTCTAGAAGTACTTCAGTAAGCCCTGCTAACGTTACGCTAAAAGTTGGCTAATGGACCGCTTGACAAGAACTGAAGACTTTTATTAGACATTCCCTCAAATTTTTGCGGCAGCTGTTACAGTAACACGACGTTTTCCCACAGTTACAATTTATTTTAAACGAGGCATGGACATCAGAAAAAAATGTTTATATTGTCGGATAGAGTGATGCACAGGTAGTTTTTCCAGATGTGAACCATGGGAATAGTGTAGTACAGCCTCATTGATCAATTAGTGCTTTTTAATTAGAGCAATCAATTGAATGCCGCCTGTCATAATTATTTAGCAAATAAAACAAGATCTGTATTGCAAATAAAACAAGCTCTGCATTGCAAATAAAACAAGATCTGTATTGTATGCTGATGTCATGCCAATGTTCGCCCATTGACCTAAACAAGAACATCTCTGCATGAAACACATTGACAAACCTTTGCCCTGCTGGATCTCCACCAAATTGAAATAGTTTCTCGCAAATAAAAATTTTGTCAGTGATGCTGCAGTTCAGGCAAAAATTCCATCCTGGTTTCAGCTACAGGGGGCACAAATAGCCTTACATCAGTATAGGAAACAGAACGCTGTGCTGCAATGAGTTAAGAAATAAAGGATAGTACACATCTGGAAAAAGACTCTGCGAACAACTCTAACTAGCAATATAAATATATTTTTTCTGATGTCCATGCTTCATTTAAAAGTAAATTGTAACTTACTTTGTGGGTGGCTCTTTTAAGGTAACGCCACATGCTTGCACGGCATCACGCACAAATAATGGCCAGTTCTTCGGCATACCGTCCATTAGTGAATTCCTTGTACGTTGCATGTTACCAGAACTGAAAGATAAATCATAATATGCTGTTATTTTCTTTCATAAACTGTATGATGAGCTTTTCATGCATAAAAGATGATTGCAAGCGAAAATGCAGCAAGACATCTACTTCACACGATGTCACGTACTCATACTTTATTACCTAATAAATTAGAAAAGATGCAGAAAGTGTAATTAACAAGAGTGACAAATAGCAGCAAAGGTGATCATGGATAAATCTTGAAGATGATTGCTGCCGCTGCCAGAGCAGGCCAGCCTTCGTAGGAGAGCACTGGCTGCCCACAAAAGCTTGCTGTCACAGGCCATGCGTGACGGTTCTTGTAGGCATAGGCAAGCAATACCTGCACAGAAGAGGAAAAGAAAGGCGAGGGACGAAATGGGAATATTGAAATTGGAACTTCAATTAGCAATCTGTGCTAAGTAAGAAGTTTGGCTCACGTTTAAAATAAATTTAAGCACTCCTTTCTCTCAAATTACGGGTATCTTAAGGTATGTATGTGATGATGCTTAAAATGACTAGTACATTTCCTGGCATATAGTCATTAAGTTGCATAGCAGAGTCAAAGTCAGCCTTTAAATTAATATAGTGTTCTGTGGCTAAAAAGCCACTTAACATGTCAAACAAGTCTGAGAAGCTTCCTGCAAAATATAATCAGTTTAATACAGTAATCCACTCTGCAGGTAAATGATGTACTAACTTAATTAAAAAGTTAAGTAGCGTTTTATATTGTTGAACTAAAAGCAAGTTTGGCATTTTGCACTGCCTAGCTGTTGCCTTTCTTTCAAACTTAAGCATGACACAGTACAGAGTGAGCAGGTAGCATGCAAAGGAGGACTGGTGATGAAGTAGTGTTCCAAAGCAACACTCCTAGCTGGATCAATCACTTTTGCTGATATATTTTCATGTGACCCTAATTGGCTTAGGGCAATACCTCACACAAATGATGCGACACCTTGGATGATGCTTCATACAAAATTGAAAGTATCTCATGATGTGATCAAACGATAACATTGCCCACTGTCTTGGAAGTGTTAACATGCTGTTTGTGCGAGAAAGTGCAAAGTGATTCGTATAGGTAGCAAATTCATCAGTGCATCCATAGCCTCAGGTAATTCTGAGCATCTATGTTGACTCGCAATTGAGAAGCCACAGCACCCAAAAGGTGTATTCAAATGATGGTCAATGCTGAATAATTGCCCACCTAGTGAAAAGGCAAATGTAGCAAGCTAATGGGCTAGGGCAAATAGATTACTAATATCTGATAACACCTCCAGTGATATTATTAAAATAGGTGATAAAAAACAGCCCAGGTAAAATTAGTTATGACAAAATTTTAAAACCACCTCTGCAAACTGCTGGAACCCTCAGCATCATGCCTGTTCTACACGCACATATGTTGCAGCGCAATCTATATCTCAGACACAGGCGCTTTCACACATCACTGTGTGATCTCCTCACAATAAGGTTAAAAAACAGTCTGGCACAAGCTACCTGACGTGATTCATTTTGCAAGCGCCAGCCAAGTGCTGAGGGTGGTAGAGCGAAATTAAAGTTCGTCCATATATGGAAGCCTTGGCCCATGTTTTATCAATTCTAACCGCAAAGCACACCTTTTACAGCACACATATATCTTAAATTAGACTGCTTGCTGATGCTGTACAGTAAATTCCTGTAAAGAAACTAAATCACACAGAAAACATTTAGAATACTGAAATAATCAAATACTGGCATGAATACATTTGTGCATTAGGGAAGCAAGGCGTAATGTACACTGTTGTAGCAAATTTTTACTCATGTATGAATACTTGTATGACACAACAGAGTTAATTTTTGAGTTCTTACATAGCGATGACTACCTAGAGGTAAATTTTGTAAGCCTTAGAGAAAATAATAATTAGTAGAACTGTGTATGTACACTGGCACTGAGAAATTGGTTATAATAGTGGCAGCTTATAATGGACCAGTAAAAAAAAATGCCCGTTTGTGAGACACCAACTAGCTATTTTGCCACAAAGCGCTCTCTGCCCTTACCCCATATAAAAAGTACTAGGAGGACCAGAGAGGGTACAGTACATTGGCTTACACTGATCATGATGAGGTCCCGTCATTCAGCTAGCGCCAAGGTACAAGAAGGATGTCCAGCCGTCTATAGACTGAAGGAACAAAATAAGAGAGTATCAAGTCAGTTGACAGATTTTCAATTACAAATAAGGTGACCCAGTCACAGTCATTCATAAATAAATGCCAAGCTGTCGTGATCGCACTCCCAGATGAAGCACCTACTAGGCTAAATGTTTTGCTGCTTATTTAGAACAAAACACAAGTGAAATTTGTACATCAGCAGACGATTTAATTTGGAATTGTACAGATGAAGTAAACATTGCAGTTATACTTTTGTTTTGCTATACAGTGGGAATGCTACAAACTGCATAGTCACTGACACACACGCGCGCACCCAACGCTGTAACCCATGCAAGAACAAAAGGACACAAAATAGGGCGAGTTCATTCTGGTTCAGAATTACAGCCAGCGTGTCGCCTTCGAATGCACTCCCTTCGGTTGGTCCGTGCTACGTTAACCACAAAGACTAACAAGCAGGGCAAAGTTCTGACTGGTGTTGCGGAAGTCGTGGAGCGAGGTTGTGCTGAACGGCTGAACACAAGCAGAACCCTCGTATAGATGACGAAAACTCGCAGGGCAGAAGAGCCCATCCATCAAGAATTGTCGCGGGTAACACCTAAAGATATTCACATTGTTGACGAAAAACGAAGTGCAATGTATTTCACTTACCAGAAGAAGTGTTATCCGAACGTGCGACGTACAAAGACGCACCGAGACACGAAGGCGGCGAACGCAGATCCCGCCATTGTGGTAGTAAGCCGTCGGCGAAAACACGCAATACAGCCGATGTCACGAAGCACTGATGCAAAACACACAGCAAACAGCATCAGCACAGCTAAATGACTCCAGTTAATATCCAGTATAAATGTACGGAACGGCTTAGAATGACGCACAACTGGCATAACGAACCCACGACCGAGACAATGCGGGCGGCAGTGCCCATTTTTTTTTTCAAACTTCCTGCCTCCCAGTGTTTCCAGCACGGAATGAGACGTCTGACAAATTTGGAGCGTGCCGCCGAAGTGATCGCAGCGCTTGGCTCTGTCTCTGTGACACCGCTGTACAACACCGGCGTTTCGCTGCTGCTGCTGCTGCTGTCAGCTGCGCGAGCATAGAATGGTTTCCAGGCGTCGTGTGCGCGCCCCGTATGGAACACAATAACACGCCCTTGATTGTTGAAGTTCTGGTTTGAAATTAAGTAACATTAAAGCCAACTTATTATGTTGCTTCCAACGAGTTCGATTTGTCTTTTGCGTCTTTTATTCGCTAACGCCGACGGCCAACGGTAACCGCACTTTTAACACGTCGTTTGTCATTTTATGCACTTTTAGACAAAAAGATCTAGAAAAGTTCTTGAGTTAGACATTCTGAATGTGTTTACCAAAATAGACTCTAGTGACACCAGTAGTGGGTTTTGCCGGATATAGAATATGTACTAGCATATTCCAAGTGCTGAGGTTATGTTTAGAAGAAATTCTATTTTCAGTCTTATCATAGACCAAGACGTCTATAGCCGTTTGAAGCCGTTTCAAGAAGTTTTTAAGAGGTTCTCTGTTTCGTGGGTGTCGTCTTCGTCATGGCATTGTCGTCATTGTGTTATGCAATCGTCATATATTTGTGGTCGTCGTCAGGCCGTGACGCCCGTCACACACGTTTCCGTCCTCATGCCATCATCATCGTCCTTCTACCTTCGTAATGCTATCTTAATCATTATGTGGTCGTCATGCTCTCATGGAATGTCATAACGGTCGTTCCATCATTGTCATTGTAGTGTCGTCATTCCACTGTCATCGCGCCGTTGTCGTCATTCCACCTTCGTCATAGCACGTTGTTAATATGTCATCTTCACGCATTCGTCATTGTTCGCATTCTTTCCATCGTTGTCATTCCAGTGTCGTAATCTAACTGTGTGCACGCCGTCATCATCATTCATTCGTAGTCGTCGCTCAATTATTGTGATACGTGGGAACCGCATTTTCGAGCACCAGAAGTTTAGACTGAGCTAACGCTTACTAAAAAGAAGGAGTCTAATTTTCATAGTCTGTGCCATACTGGCAAATGGTTGCAAAATAAAGCAGCGTTTTTCTAGATCATTCCAACGAAACATTGTCTAAGCAAATTGCCATAGTGCGAGGGATTCCCAATTCCCATTTTTTCGGATATACGATGTCAGGGATCGGCCCATATTGTAGGGGGGATGGCTGTATAGCTGGAAAGAAAACTGCTCCAACTATGCCACGTATACTATTTGTATTAAAAGGCAGCTTTCGTAGGAGCTCAGAAGCAGTCGTATGGCCAGGTGATCAGTGGGACATCAAAATTTAAACTAAATTATGGGGTTTTACGTGCCAAAACCACTTTCTCATTATGATGCACGCCGTAGTGGAGGACTCTGGAAATTCAGACCACCTGGGGTTCTTTAACGTGCACCTGAATCTAAGTACGCGGGTGTTTTTGCATTTCGCCCCCTTCGAAATGCTGCAGCCATGGCGTGAATTCGATCCCGCGACCTCGTGCTCAGCCACCCAACACCATAGCCACGGCAGGTTGTGACACACCAGCCTAGGACAGAGAACAATCGTACCAATAATACTTCCTATCATGGTTTCGCCCAAAGACTCACCATGTACATCATAAAGAGCAGTGGATAAAGAGTACCCCTGCCTAAGTCCCTTCTTGATGTCAACGTTCTCCTCGCTCCTCATCCCTTCCCATTCAACGCAAACTGTATTTTCCAAGTAAATCTCTCAAAAGCTGTAGACAATCGTCACCTAAACCAGTCTGCGTTGTCATAGCCTCCTGTAATTACTAAAAAATCCACATATAATTGTCTGCTTTCTACTTTTGATATTTCTATACCCTGAGTAAGAACAAATAAGTTATCATCCAAACGCCCACCTGTTCTCAAGCCATTCTGAAGTACCCCCAAAATGCCATTATTCTCTGCCCAAGCTTGCAGCTTTAATTTGATTTCCTGCATTGCTAGCCTGTACATTACCGGTGTAATGGTCAAAGGTCAATACGAGTGAATTCTTTCTTCCCCTACCTTTATAAATTACATTTTCCTACTTTGTCACCAACTGCCTGGTAATTGTCGATGTTTTAAAGTTTTTTTCACTGCTTTCACCAGAGCTTCCTTACTTGTAGCTCTTGTTCATTTATCAGTCTAACGAGAACCTCGTCTAGCCCTGTGGCTGTTCGCTTAGAAAATTTCTCTTCGGCTTCCTTGCAGTTGAAATTTGTCAGCACCAGCTACTTTTCCACCTGGGTATCTTCACGGTCGTCTTTTTTTACAGCTTCGTCATTGTCTTGGAAATATTCGGCTGCTATTTTTCGAATGTAATTTACTGTCGCTTCCCGTTCCAGTTTGTTTCCACCTTCTTCTAGGATGTGTTGTTCTATAGCTGTCCACTTCCTGCCTAATAATTTTATGTGGTTCCAAAATATTCAAGGTGCGGCCTTCTTTTTCTCACGTATATCTAACAACCAACGTTCACCTTCGCCTTTTATTTTTGCTTGCGCCAGTATTTCAACCACATAATTTTTCTCCCGGTATATTTCCCACTTACTGGCTACTTGATCCTGCGGCAACTGCGTCTTCTTTGCATGCCTGTGCTCTCGGGATGCTTTCTGTCGTTCGGCGATCGCTTCTGGTATCGCCCTGTTCCATCAGCATTTCGGTTTCTTGCTTCCTTTCCAATGATCATGTTAGAAGCTCACAGTTAGAAGCTCACTATATTCCCACTCTTTACTTGGCCATTGGCGAAGTTCTTCCTCGACTCTAGTGACTATTATTGTTATTTATTCAGCGTTCAAATTTAGATTGGCCGTTTTGCACTCATTGCTCTCTTTCCCAACTACATATCCCATTTACAAAATGATGTTTTTATCGTCACTCCGTATGCTGCTATACCCTTCCTCATCAATGACCATTTCTTTCAACTTATCATGAATTCTTTCCGTCATCAGACAGTAATCAATAGTTGATTGTCCTTTTCAAGCTTCCCACTTGATCTGCCCTTCACACTTAGGCCCTGTATTCACGATAACGAGGTTATGCTGCTCACAAAGGTCTAGCATTAACTTCCCGTTGTTGTCGGTATAGCCATCTAAATCCTGTATGTGGGCACTCATGTCACCTACGAGGATAATTTCAGCATCATTCCCGAAACCCTTCATATCATATTTTATACATTCCACTAACTATTTATTCTTCTCTGTGCAATTATTTCCGGTCCGCAAATACGTAACGCCCAGCCAAGGTTTCTTTCCCCACTCATTGTACCTAATAACCAAAGATGCTCTTGACATTTCGAATTTACACTTTTCCACTTGGCTCCCTGATTGATGAGCATTCCTACTCCCCCTCCCTTTCTTTGCTACTTAGTTGCACCCTTCCCAAACATAATTCTCAATCACTGGCGGCTCTTCCGAGTCGCTAAGGTGCATTTCTGTAACCGCATACACCCCTATTTGTTCGCTATTTAACTGCTTCTTAATCTCTGCCCACTTTTCCTTTCTTCTGCCGCCTTGCATGTTTATGTAGCCTATTGCATGGCGAGCTCTCTTTCTTGCTTTCCTACTTTTTCTTTTATTGACGGCGATGCTATACTGATGTTCCCTGAGGGGACCTTCCCTTACAAAAATGCCTATTAACATTATTTAGAATTTCTACCAACGTTCTATTTACTTTACTGACAGTCTATTTACATTTGCATTCTAGTAACATTTGTTGATGCACTGTCAAAATACTTCTTTCTTACTTTTGTACAAAGAATGTTTTAAGTACAGCGTTAAAAGACTTCCTTCTTACTTCCGTATGGAGAGTATCTTCAATTTACCGTTAAAAGACTTCCTTCTTACTTTTGTAAAAAGGATATTTTAAGCACACCGTTAAAAGACTTACTTCTTACTTTTGTATAAAGAATATTTTATATACATCGTTAAAAGACTTCCATCTTGTTTTCTATATAGAATATTTTTAGTACACTGTTAAAAGAATTCCTTCTTACTTTTGTATAAAGGATATTTTAAATACACCAATAATAGAACTCCTTCTTACTTTTGCTTAAAGAATATATTTATTACACCTTTGAAAAACTTCCTTCTCACTTTTGTATGAAGAATATTTTAAATGCGCCGTAAAAAGACTTCCTTCTTCCTTTTGCACATAGAATATTTTAAGTAACTCGTCAACATGTCTTCTTCTAGCTTTTGTCCATATAACAGCTTTAGTACTCCGTGAAAAGTCTCGTTGCTTTTGTGTAAAGAATGTTTTACTGTACATCATCAAACAATTTTTTTTTCTGAAGGACATGTACACTCAGTACGTCCACAGCTCGTACTGCTCTCCGAAAAATATTTAGAATGGGAAGTAATTTGAGTTTTTGATACATTTTCTAACACACTATAATGCCGATATATGAGATACTCAGGAATCAAGCTCTTTGTTTTAAATCATAGTTCCAATCCAAGTCGCTAGCGAATTGTTGACGGAGTGGTACTAAAACGTGTAAAGAAATATGCTCGTAAACTGTTACAACTAATCTTTTTAAAGGTTCTACTTCACTACGTGAGCGTGCGGTGACGTCAGCACACTTCGAGAAAATTTGCTTGGGCTACACCACCTGACCGGTGTTGTAGCGGAGTAATGTGCAGGCCGCGCACCAGTTGCACAGATTTATCGCGGCCTTGGGGCTGGTTAATGAAAGGCCGATTTACGGTTGAGCCGTGACGCGTGCGGTCGTGCGGAAAACTGTACATTTCGAACACGGGTTCACAAATTTTGGTATACACTGGGCTCGCACATACAGTGTAAGCCAAAATGTGTGTACCAGACTGCGAAATGTGCAAATTTTCACCCGACCACATGCGTGCGGGCAGGTGCGCTTACCACCCACTGCTGTTGCAAGGCCACCAATTAGCTTTGAAACGAGATAATCAGGTCAGTGCACTCCGCGATATAAATAGTACGCCCTAAGCTGGAACGTGTCTGCATGGAAGTGTCATGATATTTGTTAAAAAGAAGAAAAAGAGCCGAAACTCGGGATAAAACTGCGCTGGAGCGTTGCCGCTGAAATGTCGAAAAGGCTGCAAAATACAGCTGCTGCTGAGTGAGAGGGAGTATTGACCTGAGAAGCGCGCAGGTCGAACAGAAAGAAAAGCTGAACTCTTTGCAAGTAACACCTTTCAGTGAAAAAAGAATGAAATTACCCTTACTGTACAAAAGTATAGCTTTGTACGCGTCCCTATTCACACGCTTTCGTCCCTGCCTCCTACCGACGGCTTCTGCACATTAAAGGAAACTAATAGGACGTTGCATCAAAGTGATGGCAAAGTAACTATGTCAACTGATCTGCTTTACGGCGATGGTAGCTTGCTGTGTGTGAAAACAAACTGAAAAAAGAAGTAACTATGCACTCTTATTAAACAATGATTTCTCTTCATAACACGGCGACAAAATTCTGAGGTCCGACAAGGGGTCATCATGACATCCGCAATTATGGAATTCCGGATACCAAGAGCCAGGATATTAAAGGCCATGCATTTTCCGTGCTTCGGGCGTCTGAAAACAACGCTTTAGACGTGTGTATTACTATAAATATACTACTACAATAAGTTTCAGCATTATATTGCGCTGGGCGCCATGGAGCAAAGTTCTGTGTTTGAAAGCGGCAAGTGCTGAAGATGTTATTGCGCAAAATAGAATAACCACCTCATTTACCCTATATGATTTTTTTTTATGTTTATTACATTTGGAGAAAAAAAGTTGGTTTTTAGAATTTAATTGTCTGGAAAGATAAAATTATATAGCCCCTAAAGGCACAACAAGATTGAGCCGGTTGTCTTGTGAGGTTTTTTTTGTTTTCAACCACGGCCATGAGGTACATTCCTCCCTCTAGTGCGGTTCCCAGAATGGGGTGCGCACGCAAAGGCCAGCCACAGCTTTCACCGAGAGGCGATGAATGTCTAGGTGTCAGTCCACCATCGCAAGGGGGTGGGGGTGGCATGGTTCGGCGTAAAGAGGGGCTTTAGTTCCGCGGCGGTGAAGGCAAAGCGGGCGGATGGAAAGAATGTCGCATGCCTATCTCGCGCATGCGCAATAATTTGGCAATGGTCTGAGTCAAGGAAAAGAGGGAGACCATCGCAATCGCCATCAGTTCCTTTGCAACACCGGCATGGTACGGCCGGAGCGATGTAGGTGTTTGGTCGCGTATTGTAGCAACAATCTAGCTATTTTCCTGCTGTTTAGGCTTATGCTGTGTTGTGGCTAATTCATCGATGCAAGCCAACCAGCAACATGTTTGCGAAGCGCACAGTGCTTCTTCGTTCCGTGATGTGAACGTTTCTACAACTTCTCTGCCAGCTACGATTCAGTGTCCTGGGAAGTGATTTAATATTGGCACTGTCCGTGTTTTAAACTGCACACTGCACAAATAGCGAACAGCTGTCCTTCAAGACAGCACTGCGCCGAAGTTTTGTCTGTCTCCAAATTATAATAAAAGGTATGTTCTTTTCCATCATTTTTCATAAACATATTATTTTGATGTTATTTTAATTTCAGTTTCTTATGCCGCATTTTGGCGCGTTACTTTAGCGCGAACTGTAACAACGTGAAATGTTTTGAGAACGATTTTCTTACATACTTGAATTATGCCGCGTCATTCGGTTCGCTTGAGGTTGCTATGAACACGGAGCGTACAAATACTTCGTTTTCACAGCGTTCGCAATGGCTTAATATCTAGTAAATATTGTCTGATACAGAACTCATTTTTTGTTCTTTCCTACTTTGGCTGTGCAGGATGAGAGGTAGGAAAATATTGAGCATATAGTTTCACGTTTCACAATGACATGTGTTTCAGTGAACCCGTTCACAATGACATAGGTTGCACTGGTTAGACAAGTGCGAATGTAAAAGGAAATCATTCGCACTTGTCTAACCATTGCAACCTATGTCATTGTGAACCGGTATTTTTTGACACTGATATTTTGTTTACGAGTAAAAATAAACGAACACGTCAAATTGCAGAAGCGTTCCATATAATATGGCGTGCTTAAAAATGCATCAGTTAGCCACATGTCGCTATCACTGACAAAGAATTTGTATTATTGAATAATGCTCCAAACTCTACAATCGGTTTATATAATAATGAATAACACGTTTTGCACATGCTCGGTGCAGCTAGCTGGCCTGTGTCTTTCCAAAAATAAGCATTAATGAGTAAGCGCTCGCGTGTGCACCTGCTTTGCATCCGCGTCTGTTGTGCGCGCTACCACTTTCACCACGAATTTCACATTCACTTTTTGAGTGAGTAAACTATTTACGCAGATAAATGATTAAGAAAACATTTCGGCAAACTGAAATTATTCATGCCACAACATTGAGGGCTATAACAATAGCTTTATGCTGTTCCCTTCTTTGCGGAAACGAGCTTGCACACTTTCCTCATTTTAATAACACGTACTAAGTACAACGCAGCAAAGGATATACATTGCAATATGTGCCGCATCCTTGCCATTTCCGCAGCCAGTAAACAGGGATGACGGTTACTATTTTAGCGTTCATGTGAACTTGCATGTGAACCTTGTTAAAAAGCTGTTCTATATATGTGATGTGCTAACCTGAACATGATGTTAACACTCACCATCTTGTTTCTGTGCAGGGTTCACTTTGCAAACATTCTGAGAGACATCAGCCGTGAATATAAAGAATACGATATAATCGATGCTTGCTAGTGATTTTGCAACAGCTGCCATACCGTAATCAATTAGGTCATTATGTATTTATTATTTTTATTAATTTCTCTATTCTCTCACAATTCTGTGTAAATATTTTTGTGTGAGTAAACTTCTTTTAGTGGAAAGTTACATCTGTTTCCCATGTACATGCACCTTCTAGGTTGCATACTGCCTTTTACCAACATGTTCGCACATACTGACAAATTTTTACACTATGCTACTAAGCCGTATGTGGGACAAATGTTACTAGGGGGATAGTAAGACGTCAGTAGCAAGTATATAAGTGCATGCAAGTAAAATATTGCCAAAGTGTTAGTACGGAGCCTAAAGACTTGCGTTGCTTGACGGTTACTAGAATGCTTACTGACCATATATGAACAAGCTTCAATTGAAGTACGGTGGCCAATTCTTGATAGGATGCTACTAGGGTGTATAAAGAGTAATAGGTGATTGATAGGAAGTTGGCAACACGTTTACAAACATTGTTTAATTAGAAGAATATTAATATGGAGTATAAAGAAGGCCTATTAATAGGGGACTGGTAGGAAGTTGGCAGAACCTTTACAAACATTCTTCAATTCGAAGAATGTTAATAGGTGGTTGGTAGGAAGTTCGCAGAAAATATATGAACATTCTTCTTTTGAAAGAATGTTACTCGGGTGTATAAAGACAAATGACCATATGAAAGCGGTAGGAAGTTCAAAGACATCTTATGAACACGTTTCTATTGGGAGTTGGTGGCCAATTGTTTCTAGGGTGGTACTAGAGCGTTGTTAGAATGTATATAGACAGCTGGTAGGATTTCAATTGACTGTGGGTGGGTAGGTTCTAGTAACAATAGTCTAAAGACAGTCTAAAAAAATGTTGCTGAAATTTTTATACAGGTTCTTCATTACTACCTACTCTGACCTCCTGAGCGCCCGTGCGCCCCCCAAAAAAGCAACAGCGCGACCAGCGAGTCGCCAGCCCACTTCTCGTGCAAGCCTGTAATTGAAGTGTATCCCGTCTCGTTTGAAACAACCACACTTCCTCACGTCCCTGTTTACTTCGACAACCTCGAAGCCTTTCTCTCGGCTCATTTTCCATATCGCCTCATTAGCAGCCACTATGGCTCTTTGTACATGACTGTCATATACAGGCACCTCCATCACCGTGCAGGTATGTGCGTTAGTGAGAGCCATCTAGTGATACTGCTAGGAACCCAGTGAAACGCGTGCTTCACGAAGTATGGCTGGGTGGGCTCATTCGTTCTTACATCTTTTATACTCCGAGTTCGTTCGCTTACGCTGACGCCGATGCTTACCAGGAATGTGTGCAAAAGAGCGGCGCTCTCAAACTATTACTATTTTCCAATAGAGTTAGGATCTCCCGAGCTAGAGTTTTCCCAAGTCTAGGCACCTTTTCAACTTGAGCACTCTGCGCTTCGTCAAAATGCCCTCAGGGCTGTGCTTCCTTCGCGTGAACCCCGCTTGAAAACTGTTCAGGACGCTGCCTCGCATGCCGTCGCACTTCCGCGCCACAGCCGAGAGAGGAGGTTCTCGCTGTCCTCGATAAAGACGCCTATATTTGACAAAAGAGCGCCTACTGGGCCAAGTTTCCCTGGTGCATTTAGTATGATTCACCCAATAATCAATAACGGGGTGAAAGAAAGGATCCAAGATCAGTGGCGAGAACGTTGTAAATGGCCTGAAGCGAATAGGGAAAAGCGGAGATGCGTGGTAGGAGCACAAACAGTATTATCGCACCAAACACAGTGCCATCTGAAGTTTTATTCACTCAACAATTTTGTGGCGCACAATATGGGCAAGATAAATTTACTTAAACCTAGGCGCTTCGCATCTGGAAAGCACACAGACCTTTAGTTGGATAAGCACAAATGTATATACAGAGATCGCTACGAGCATTAAACTCGTAGAAACTTGTGTTCAGTTCACGGTACTTTGCCCAATGAAATGGCCGTAGACTACTGAGGTGTCAATGGAGCCAATTTTACATTAGAGCTGCTAAATACACAACCTCGAAGAGCCCCGGTGCATGCTCAGGGTGACTAGCAGTTGACGTCAGCTTATGTACTTAGCATTTGGGGTAACCATAACGTTGAATAGGGAGGTTTAAGATAAATACACATTCTTCGCAATCTTTAAGCTAACGTCATAAGGAAATGTGTAAGAAATTCTAGCAGGACACCATGCCACGATCAGTATTAAGTTGAACGACTTGTTGTTGGGCTTGGTGTTTCCCTAAGCACATGTTGCAGCGCAAAGGCAAAATCATAGTTTCCTACAATAATTACTAGAGGGAACTCTGGCGCTAGTGTCTACGGGAGCTGCAACAAGAACGGTTGTACGAGCATGGGAATTATGGGAAGTACATGGATTTGCCTAAACTTGGTCTTTTTGGCTACAAACGGCCTTGTGACTTTGTAAAGTAGTCATTTTCAACGATTTACTGCGCAATAAACAATTAAGTAAACATCATTAAAATCTTCCGACGGAACGATTCGAACACAGGAACTCCAGCACAGAAGCCTGATATTGAAACCATTAGGCCTCGGACGCATGTAACGACAAGCGAGTGCAACGCCTTTATGAATTTAACGTGCGCATGCCAGTGCCTTGAGACGCTTGGCGCGTTTCGATTTGGCCACCTGGACAAGCTGAATCCTTGCAATTAATAACAATTGTGCGTGTTAGTGGCTTCTTCCGCACTTCGAAGAGTATAGATTGCGTTGAAATTTACAACCATAAGATTTCTATAGCGTAATACACAAAGCCACAAGAACGTCTGAATCCACAAGCACGATCAGACGTATCCATGTACTTCCCATCATTCCCATGGTGGTACGACTGCAGCGCCACAGTTCCCTCTAGTAATAATTGTAAGAAACTCTATGGGCAAAATTACAAAGACACACATACACACGTCACAAGTCCCATCGATGAAATATAACGATTGTAATAAGATGATTTATTACGGGGCACTAGGCACAGTCTAGTAGCACTGGCAGTAGATGAACGCTGATCACGCGCACAGCCGACACAAGAGCGACTTCTTCGTCTTCCTCTTCACCACAATGGCCCCCGGGAGAGAAGAGGAGCCATCCTGGCGACTTACGGCGTAGGTAGGATGAGGGGGTCATAGTACGGCTTAAGTCGGTTGACATGAACCGTGTCACGCCCGCGATGCCTATGGTCGGGTGAAGGTGTCACAGGTTCTACAATGTAGGTGACAGCGGAGGTACGGTCTATGACGCGGTAGGGGCCATCATAGCGTGCAAGGAGTTTGGTCGAAAGGCCAGGGCTGTGAGGCGGGACCCACAACCAAACAAGGGAGCCAGTCGGGAAAACTGGTGTAAGCGCGTCACTGTCACACCGCAGCTTTTGACGACCTTGAGCAGCGGTCGTAAGGGTTCGCGCGAGCTGCCTACAGTCCTCGGCGTATTTGGCGGCTTCAGACACAGGCGTGCATTCGGAAGCGTCAGTTCGGTATGGGAGCATTGTGTCCATAGTACACGAGGGCTCTCGCCCATACAGCAGAAAAAAAAGGCGAAAAGCCAGTGGTAGCTTGTGTGGCCGTATTATAGGCATACGTGACGAACGGCAAAACAGAGTCCCAGTTACTGTCATCCGAGGCGACGTACATTGTCAACATGTCACCGAGTGTGCGGTTGAACCTCTCTGTCAAGCCGTTCGTTTGCGGGTGGTAGGCTGTAGACTTGCGGTGAACGATGCTGCATGCAGCGAGAAGGGCTTGGATGACTTCGGACAAGAAGACACGTCCCCTGTCGCTGAGCAGTTCGCGTGGTGCGCCATGTCGAAGAACGAAGTTCCGCAAGATGAAGAAGGCAACTTCGCGCGCAGAGGCTGCCGGGAGTGCGGCAGTCTCGGCGTAGCGCGTCAAGTGGTCGACACCTACAATTATCCATCGGTTACCCGAGGAACTGCAGGGAAGTGGCCCGTATAGATCTATGCCGACGCGATCGAAGGGCCGAGCCGGGCAGGGCAGCGGCTGTAGCTCACCAGGAGGGCGCTGGGGAATTTTACGCCGTTGGCACGCCGTGCAAGCGCGTACGTACTGGCGCACGAAGTGATACATGCCATGCCAGTAGAAACGCTGCCTTAGCCGAGTATACGTTTTCAGAACACCGGCGTGACCATTATGAGGAGCAGCATGAAAATAAGCGCATATGTCAGAACGCATATGTCGTGGTATCACCAGCAGCCATTTGCGACCATCAGGCAAATAATTTCTGCGGTAAAGAACGTTGTCGCGGACAGTAAAGTGAGCGGCTTGGCGACGAAGTGTTCGAGAAGAGGGTGTGGCGGATGGGTCGTGGAGGAAATTCAGCATAGTTGAAAGCAGGGGATCCTTACGCTGCTCGTCCGGCATATCAGCGACGTTGAAGGCTGACATGGATGCGAAGAGCGGAGACACTGAAGCCACATCACAAGGTAGCGGCGATCGGGAAAGCGCATCGGCGTCAGAGTGCTTTCTGCCCGATCGGTAGACAACGCGGATATCATATTCTTGTAAGCGGAGTGCCCATCGCCCTAGGCGACCTGACGGATCCTTCAACGAGGACAGCCAGCAAAGTGAATGGTGGTCGGTGACAATGTCAAAAGGGCGACCATATAGGTATGGACGAAATTTGACGAGCGCCCAAATAATGGCCAAGCACTCCTTTTCTGTTACTGAGTAGTTGGCTTCTGCCTTCTTTAAAGTTCGGCTCGCATACGCGACGACGTACTCGTCATAGCCGTCTTTCCGTTGTGCGAGGACTGCACCAAGTCCGATACCGCTGGCGTCCGTATGTACCTCTGTAGGCGCTGTGGGATCGTAGTGTCGAAGAATTGGTGGTGAAGTAAGTAGGCGACGTAGTTGCTGGAAGGCTTCGTCACAGGAAGTTGACCACGCGGAGATGCCGTGGGTAGCGGTAAGCAAATTGGTCAGTGGTGCGATGATAGTCGCAAAATTGCGCACAAAACGCCGAAAGTAAGAGCAGAGCCCTATAAAGCTGCGGAGTGTCTTAAGAGTAGTGGGCGTCGGAAACTCTGCGACCGCGCGAAGCTTGGCTGGGTCAGGAAGCACACCGTCCTTCGATACAACGTGACCCAATATTGTTAACTTGCGAGCAGCAAAACGGCACTTTTTGATGTTAAGTTGGAGGCCAGCAGAGGTAAGGCAGGTCAGTATCTCACGCAAGCGAACGAGGTGCGTCGGGAAATCTGGCGAAAACACCACGATATCATCAAGGTAGCACAGACATGTTTTCCACTTGTAGTTGCGAAGGATGGTGTCCATCATACGTTCGAAAGTAGCGGGCGCGTTGCAGAGCCCGAATGGCATTACGGTAAATTCGTACAAACCATCGGGCGTGATGAAAGCTGTCTTCTCACAGTCATCATCTGCCATCGGCACTTGCCAATAGCCGGAGCGAAGATCCAAAGATGAGAAGTATTCCGCGCCTTGCAAGGAGTCGAGGGCGTCATCTATCCGAGGCAGCGGATAGACATCTTTACGAGTGATCTTATTGAGTCGACGGTAATCCACACAGAAGCGTATTGACCCGTCCTTCTTGCGTACTAATACTACAGGAGACGCCCAAGGACTGTGGGAAGGGCGAATGACGCCACGGTGCAGCATGTCGTCGACCTGCTCGTTAATGATCTGTCGCTCGGCTGTCGACACGCGGTATGGTCGCTGGCGTAAAGGAGGATGGGAACCAGTGTGTACGCTGTGAGTGACGGTTGCCGTACGCCCCAGAGATAGTTGGTCACAGTCAAACGACGAGCGAAAATTCTGAAGAAGCGCGAGGACTTGCTGGCGATATGGAGGCGGCAGATCGGCGTCTACGACAGATTCAAGAACGTCTGACGACGACGACGACAATGATGATGATGATGTGCACGGCACGGGAGAAGTGAGGGCGTCGAGTTCATAACAGGCCGTGTCGTCGGAAACATCGAGAATGTGAAGCGGGTCAAGGGGCTGAACACGACCGAGTGATTCGCCGCGCAGTAACGTCACATGGTAGTGAGACGGGTTACACACAAGCATTGTGGATAATCCAGACACAGTGGTGAGGACGGCAAATGGGAGAGGTAGGGCCTTGCGACGTAGAAAAATGGGCGACGGTGTAAAAAGTACTGTAGCGTCTGGCGCGGTAGAGCAAGAGACGGGCACAAGCACACACATGTCGGGTGGTATGTCCGTATCGGACACAATAGTGAGCTTGGAGGCTTTTTGTTCAGAGGGGTCAGGCAGCGGGGCATCGGCAAGCGGGAAAAGCGCTACTTCGGCCCGGGCGCAGTCGATGACGGCACGATGGTGAGACAAGAAGTCCCAGCCGAGTATAATGTCATGTGAACATGATGATAACACGAGAAATTCAACAACGTAGACAATGCCTGCGATGACCACCCTTGCAGTACATTCAGCGAGCGGGGCTATATGCTGCGCAGTCGCGGTGCTTAGAAGCATACCAGACAACGGCGTTGTGACCTTATGGAGGCTGCGACAAAGCTTTTCGTCGATAACAGAAACTGCAGCCCCAGTATCAATAAGCGCAATTGCGGCGGTTCCTTCGACCAAAACGTCCAATAAATTGCGTGGCGACTGTGCAGGCCTTGTAGAAGTCGCGAAGCTTGCAGTTCGTGCCTGCGGAACTGCAGCAACTAGTTTCCCTCGCTAGGTGACTGGCGGCGACGTAAGGGGGAAAGTGAGCGACGACGAGGTGATGGCGAACGATGGGTGCCGACAGGGCGTCGAGGAGGCGGCGAAAACTCGTGGTCGGGAAGCATCGCATGCCCGCTGGTATCGTGGGAATAGGCATATCCAGGTGGTGCGACAGTAGCGTTAGCAGGTGGCATACGACGATGGCAGAAGCGCGCAACGTGGCCGGCGACACCGCAAGCGAAGCATATAGGTCGGTTGTCGCGTGTGCGCCAAGAGGTTTGAACTGGGCGTCGAGATGGAACGGGAGGCGACGCGGGAGGAGGTGCAGCTTGAAGTCGCATTGGCGCCGGAAACGAGAACGTTGGCGGCGCAGGTCGCGCGGCGACTTCGGCATAGGTCAGAGGTGCAGCCACGGGAGGGCAGGGTTGGGCGAAAGGTAAAGACCCAGCAAGTTCCTCGCGAATGGCCCGCCTAATGGGAGCAGCCAGAGATGTGTCAGGCTGGGGAGGTCCATCGTGGAGAGGCAGCATAGACAATTGGCGCGCCACCTCCTCACGAATGAAATCCTTAACCTCAACAGAGAGCGATGCTGCTGGCGTGGTGTTTGAGCGAAGCGTGAGGCTCGAGAGAGAGTCGCCAGGTGCGAGAGCGCTGCGCGCAAGGACCCTTTGTCGACGCAGCTCATCGAAGCTCTGGCAAAGAGTGACGACAGCTGCGACAGAAGTAGGGTTCCGCGCCAGGAGCATTTGAAATGCGTCGTCCTCGATGCCCTTGAGGATGTGCTTCACCTTGTCTTCTTCAGTCATGGTGGAATCGACGCGGGCGCAAATATCAACGACATCCTCTATGTAACTAGTATAAGTCTCACCGGGTTGTTGAGCGCGCTGGCGGAGGCGTTGTTCAGCACGGAGTTTTCGCAAGGCTGGGCGACCGAAGACTTCCGCGAATGCAGTCTTGAAAGCGGACCAGGTTTGTAGTTCCCGTTCGTGATTGTGGAACCAGAGGTTCGCAACGTCAGCAAGATAGAAGATGACGCTACGGAGCTTCGTCGGGTCATCCCACTTGTTGTGTTCACTGACGCGCTCGTAGGTAGAGAGCCAATCCTCTACGTCAGTCTCACCTGATCCGCTAAACACAGGAGGGTCCCGCTGCCGTTGCACGGCGCCGCACATGACAGGAGCGGCAGATGCGCCCAGCGGATTGTTGGGAGCGTCGTTCATAGTAGCGGCTGGAGCAGATGTTAGAGTTCGGCTGCGAAGTTCCAGGGTGAGGTCGGGGAGTGCAGCACCTTCCACCAAATGTAATAAGATGATTTATTACGGGGCACTAGGCACAGTCTAGTAGCACTGGCAGTAGATGAACGCTGATCACGCGCACAGCCGACACAAGAGCGACTTCTTCGTCTTCCTCTTCACCACACGATGAATGTTTACTCGAAGGCAACGAACACTGAAAAGTAATGTAGCAACAGAACATATTGCCACTTCTAAACACCATAGCCGCTAAGGCAACACGGCGGCTGTCTGGAGATTATTGCCGCTATCATGCGCTCGAACGGGAGAAAAAAAAAAAAAGGCAATGACTCCAGTAATGCTTTGTGCGGTACTGCTTTCGTTCTTCCGTTCTTCGCGAAAGCGTGAAGTTCCCCAGATGATGATAGCCAGCCATCATCCAACGTAGACAGAAAGCAGGTGGACAAGACATGCTTACAGGTAAGCGCTTACGCGTAAATACATAAGAGATAAAGAAGGCGAATGTAACTGTTCAGCTATCCTAATGACTGTTAGATCCAAGACTACGAAGCCCTGCTGATCGATCGGCAATTCTCATTTTAGCCATGTCTAATAAATGTCATTTCAATTTTTATATACGTCCAATAACCAAAGAATGAATAATGGCAGCGCCGTTGGCCCGCTCCAAAGACATAATTATCAATATGAGCAAAATCTATGGAAAAGGGCCTACTCTGAAAATCAGAAAAAGAAATCAGAAATCAAAACTATTTTTTTTTCTACAACCACGCTTCCCTTTTGGTCCTCACGTCCCGGCGTCGGTGAGAAACGCTACACACACGCAATATACTGCTAGGAAATTCTGAACTTCGGCAGCGTCCCTTGTCAGCAAATAGTTTGGGGCACGGCGTCGCCACCCCGCAAACACCAGTCTCATGGGGGCTTTGTTTGAGGGGGACCAATGGGGACAGTCGGTCGGCGGAATCCGAACTCGGTGTCTTGAAGGCCGCGTTCTCCAAATCCTTTCTTTACGTCCGCACCAAACGTACGTGGCCCGAACACAGCGCAAGCTTTCCGAGCACAAGAAAAAAAAAAAGAACAGACGTTTCCCGCTGGGACGCGCAGGGCAGTGAACCCCTACTTCGTATACATAACACTTGGTGCCGGGGTAGCGAACCGGAACTTTCCGGTTCGCTTCGGGTTCTGGTTCGGTTCTGCATTCAGTTCACTGAGCACCATTCTGTTTCGTTTCCAACGAGTTCAAATGAGTTCGAAGAAAAAAAACATAAGAAACAGGAGTGCTTTTTTTACACGTTTAGTGCTAGATTTTCGTTTCTCTGTCATGTCGGCATGAAAACAAATTTATAATGTAGGTTTCTTTTTGTAAATGTGACTTAACTGTACAATCCACTGCAAAATGTTTTTCATGGGAGGCCAGCGTTTACGTCATTAACTGAAGCGAAACAAAAGGTTTGCAGGGACAATTAAGGCTGGCCAAGAGTATGAATGTGAACGTATTACTCTTTATAGCCGTAAGTTTATATTTATTTATATATTTTATATCATAAACTAAATAAATTTATTTTTATTATTGGGTCATAAACCTCAAGTTGTTTTCTTGAGGAAAATAACAACGGTTCTACGTAGCCGCCGTGGTGCCGCCTTGAGCTCAACTAAACTCGCCGACCAGTGACGGGCGTCACCTCGGCCCCAAAGAATGAAACCTTCATTCTTTCGAACATATCTTAAAGGGAAGCTAAAGAGTCTGTCGAATTCAAGAAGACGCTCATATACGGATGCGGGAACCTTATAAACCATCAAGGTAAAATGTTGGGGGGCATTTTTCACTTAGGAGCGACGCAATCGTCGGTTAAAATTGCGCTGTAGCTCCGCCCCCCGTCGAACGCCGCGCGCTGCTGCTGACGTTGACGATGCGAGCGGAGACTGGAAACGGCGGCGTAGTGACGTCAACACTGGTGTTCCGCTCCTTCGCAGCCTCCACGACCGTGCCTGACCGGGCTTATTTCTGCTTGCGTGCCGTCCTAATCTGCTTCGCTCGACCCTACATTCCTTTATTTGTGTGTATATAGGAGTGGTAGTTGACGTGCGCAGCATCAATTGAACTTGTAGGCTGATCATGCCGGCGTTCTGTGCAGCCTACGCTTGCCCGAACACCAGCGGCGCGACGATGTTTCGATGTTCAATTAGTTCCTGCAAGACAAGAAGCTTTCAGCTAAGTGGGAGGCTGCTGTGAAGCGAAACAACTTCAAGCGCTCAAGAACAAGTGTTGTGCTCTAACCACTTCCGTGACGATTACTACCGGAGTTTATCAATAATGCGTGCTTTGGTTCTCCTAAAAAAAATAGCACGCTGAACGGAAGGTGTATGTTTATCGCCCACCCTTGACGCAGGTTTCATCGCCAAGCGCCGCGAATTTTCTATTCGCACGTGTGTTGTGAAACAGCCTGCATGCAGCTACCATACCGCGGTGCAAGCGTAAAGTTTGCATGTGTTGGAAAGCCTGCTCACGCCAAGACGCTGCACCCCCCTTCTCTAGCACACATAAGAAACCGACCATCTCACGTAGCCGACGGAATTCGCCGGTTACGAGTAGCGTGCGGATGGCGCGCTGATGAAGGTTCTATACTACACGTGCTACAACAACCGGTAAACTTTTCCCGCGTTTAAACAGTCTGTGTAGATTGCCGACAGCTTTAGGGCAGCGCACAAATGCTGAAGATCGCATCACCGCTTACGTTCTGCGAGGAGGCATGCAGGAACATAAAACTACAGTTGTTTTCCCGGAAACGTACTCACTGGAACGCTGAATGCAGCTTAGCAAAAAACATACTCGCCAAAGAACATTTCCAACACAAGGAGATGCTAACACTTCGCCTTCGTTCGCGTGGAAAGCAGTGCTTGCACCAGCATTTTTTGCTTCTTGGAGAGGCCGGCTCTTCGCAATCTGCTCGTACATGTAGTATGTACAAGTATGTATGTACGTACGTGTAGTATGTACAAGTATAAACCCCTTACAAGTGATCTTGCACGCGACAGCGACAGCGCTACAAGCGAGGCGATGGCTGTCGCGTTCACTCGTCGTCTGCAAGCCGAACTCCACGCGAGCGACGGCTTTGAGCGACGACTTCCCGGAATGAGGGCAGCAATATACGCGCCGAAACTAGCGTGACGCATGCTTTATCAATTTAAGTTGATGGATTTTACTCAAGAAGGAGCATAAAATATTTCTGAAGGTCTTGCACTAGGTTCTTATTCTTGCACGTGTAAAATTCAATAGTTTGCTCGTTCCGTGCGACAAACTGCAGTATTTGAGTTATGTACATCCAGTTTCGGCTTCGCACAATTGGCTAGTCGCTCATAGCATTTCCGGGCGACGAGCGACGAGTTCTAGATTTCTAGAAACGAGCGATCGAGCGACAACACCGAGCGATTTGTTCAAGCGACGGCCCGTTTTGTCGCTCGAAGCCGTCGCCCGTCGCCGGCGCGCGCAAAATCGCTCTCGTAGAGTTTGGACTTAACGCCGAACTCCTCAGGAAAACGCAAGCTCTCGAAAATTTCCATGACCGTCTCAGCAAAACACCACCAAACTACTTTGCACCGTGCTTCGTGTGCAGCGGCAGCAGTCGGTCCGGACGAACACCATTGTTGACGTCACGAGGCGCCCGACCAATCACAGGCGGAAACGAGGCGCGCGAGCTGGGCGTGTCTGCTGCTGCAATTTTCGTCGAAATAAAATATGTTTGCGCTTTCTTTCACTCAATTTCGATGCGATATTCGAATTCAGAGGGTTGAAAACCACGGCGTACTGCTCTTCACTCATTTTTTCTGGAAAACTTTTCAGCTTCCCTTTAACCTTACGCGAGGCCTCCTTACAGTGAAGGACCGATGGAGGAAGCAAGCGTGCCCTGTAAGCTTCCTTCACTCTTCCTCACGTGAGAAATGGTTGCCGTACACCTGCATTCGAGAGCATCTCATAAGCTTTACGCGAACACCTTTACTCAATAAAAAGAAAGACATGGTCAGATAATCTTTAAACGGAATTGCTAATATGGAGAGGCCTGGACGCTTTCTTCGAGTTTAGTTTACTCAACCTGAGAAACCACCGCAGTCGAGCGCAAAACTTCATGTGTTCCAGCAACACAAGCACGCCGGGGTTGCGAGATGCCTCTCACGCAGCGCGTCCGATTTAAATGAACGCTGACGCCTGGAGTCCTGCTCACGCTTATCCGCACGCAGGGGAGTGAGCGCATGTGCAAGCAAATATCAAGTGGGACAGGAGTGAGGTGAAGCGCTCGTTTGGGGCCACGAGCAGCGTAAGGACACCTGAAGGAAATTGGCAGCAACCTTTAGCTGAGGAAGAACCAAAGAAGCCTTCACCGAAGGCCCCTTTGTAAGGAAGCTTTCAGAGCGACTTAAGGTGACCTCACAGCAATGAAGGCTTCCTTACTGAGGTAAGCATCATTTCACTCTTTGGGCGGGTCTCCAAATAATGCATCCTCGCCGCAATCATCTGGCAGGCAGGCATGCAGCTTTCTGGACAGGTGGAACCCCGGTCCCGTAGACGCCTCCCTCCCCCCTCCCCATTTCTTGCTGCCCGTTGGCGGGCCGTTCTCCAAATCATGCATCCTCGCATGAATTTTCTGGCTGGCAGGAAGGCAGGCAGCCCACTGGCATACGGGCTGCCTCTATGGTGGGCAGGCAACTTATCTGGGGAACATTGAGCCTGCCCGTCCGCCATACGCACGCACGCGCATGCATGCATGCACGCACGCCCGCGCGCGCACGCACAGTGCGCGCGCGGCTATAGCCAGTCTTTCCAAAAAGGCGAGGTGTTGCAGGCAAGTATGTGGCAGGATTTTCTTTCTCAAGTTCTCAATGAGAATAGCGCACCTTTTACCATTGTAGCGTGGGATCGAATGCAGAAATAGTACAATCGCAACTTTTGCTCATCATATTTCATACCTCTCCTTACCTAGTGCAGAGTAGCAGGCTTGTGAATTCATTGCTTGGTTAGCTGTAGCTCAGGTTTACTTACTTTCAACTTCCTGAAAACGGCTGCTGTCTCACTATTGTCCGCGCCTCAATCAGCCGGCTACACTGCGAAGGTTAGGGAGACTTCTCTCGCTGCTTGTATTCCCGAGCAAAAAAAAAAAATATTTCGTAGCATAATAAAGAAAGATATGGAAAAGCTATGTAAGATATGTAATTCTCTTAAGCTTAAATCCCGAGAATTAGTGTTTGCCGCAGAGAACGCAGATATTGCGTTGAATGCGTGACAAATCTGAACAACCGCACAGCGAGCGGCGTGAAACGACGGCGACCTACGGTCACAGCACAAAACTTGACAAGAATATGGCACATCTCATGCCGGAAGCACAGAAGTGCACGAAAACTGCTGCGCTTTGATAACGCCTTTGGTCCACAAGGTTGACGTGCATTATACGATGTGGTTACTCCGTAGAAAGTGGCACAGATGAAACACAACGCCACTCGCACATGCAAGGAGTTCCATAAGTCCTCGTGCTAGCTTACCTTCCGTAGCGTTTTTCTTAGGATATGCAAAGAATGTTGTTTGGGTAAACGGAACGTTGTGCACTTCAGTTTCACAAGCATATTGATTCGTTAGCTGAGATCACACAACTTGATATGCATGGGGAAATGTTAAATTTTGTAATATGGCAATCGGCGCCGTGGTCTGCAAAGCGCTAACATCACCAGAGCTACCTGGCCGGAGCACGTTTTCTCTTCTAGAAATTACACTCGAAGTATAAGTTGCCGCTCCGGCTTCACGTAAACTGCTGTAAGTTAATAACTAGGATCAGAAGTTACAATACGTCTGCAAACTTGAGGGCAGGTGGACTTTCAATTGATGTGGACTTCCATGTTGTAGCTCAGTGCATGGGATTGAACTGCTGCATGCTGGCCAAAAGCGCAGAGGCCCATGTGATAAATTGGACGGTGCCAGTGGCTCCAGTCAATGCTGACTGTTAAGTTTTTAAAACAGGCGACTCTAAACACTGCCATTTATGCCGGCTGAAGTGTTCAGCTGGCATAAGCAGACTAATTTGTGCAATAACTGTCACCTAAATCAACAAGCGATTTGCAGTACTAACATTATATTTTTTGTACCTCAACGCACAATATACGCGTGAAATAGCGTCCTGCGACAGCTACGGCATTATCCGCTACGGTAAAGTAAGTATGCTGAGACTATTGCACTAGATTCAAGATAAACGTCCCTAAACTTGTGGCGAAGTGAAATGCGTTGGATCTCGAATACTGTTTGACAAAGGCGTTCCTATTAAACTGTGGACAAGGGTAATTGTATATCACTGTTTTCTTTACAGCGTTAATTTTGGCAGCGAAGCGTCACATTTGCTTAGAATTAGACACGTCTCGAGTCCCGTCTTGAGCAATCTGAACCTGGGAAAGTTTAACGCTAGAACGTAATCTAGTGAGGCAAGTCTAGCAGTGCTATTGGAGGAATTAGAGGGCGGTAAATGGGATATAATAGGGCTCAGTGAAGCTAGGAGGACGAAAGAAGCATATTGACACGTGTACTTATCTTTATCGGGCGACCACGTTTCGCTGCCTAACAAATGTAATCGCACAGCGCGGGACGCGCCTGCATGTATCCGAAGTTTATGGAAAGTTATCGATGCTTCTACCCGGCTGTCTTTTGTCGCCGAACCTTGTGTTATCAGGTTTCATCGCGTGACGCGAATGGTGTAGAACTTTGTGGAAGGCGCGCGGGTCCCAACGATTAGTCTGGAACATTCGACGACTGCTGTATAAAAGCCGACGCGCTTGACCCGCTGATCAGATTTCCGACGATCGCTGACCGTGTTCGCCGCTTTCGTTGTGCTATAAGTGTAGCCTGTTTTGTGGGCACAGGTTCGCCCAATAAAATCCAGTTTTGCCTTTCACAGTATTGCTACTGTGTTCTTAACGTCACCACCACGTGAGATCTGGTGGAGGTGCTAGTGCGTTCATGTACCGAACGCCCCCGCAAAGCCGCGATCCAAGCCCGAAGCCCGAGGACAAAACCAACATCGCCCAAGACCAGCGTGATAGCCGCAGACTGTAAGGACTGCCCCCAGAGCACGGACTTCTACCTGAGTCGACAAAGAAGATCGTGGTCAAAACAACCCCAATGGCTGCCCCAGCGTCCCCCGTTATCCTACAACAACCTCGGGACCCACCGACCTTCCATGGAGCAGCGACTGAAGACCCAGAATCCTGGCTGGAGACCTATGAGCGAATCGCGACTTTTAACAACTGGGACTCCGATGACAAGCTGCGGCATGTATACTTTGCCTTACAAGATGCCGCCAGAACGTGGTTTGAGAACCGCGAGTCGACCTTGACGACATGGGACCTCTTCCGTAGTGGCTTCTTGCGCACCTTTACGAGCGTCGTGTGCAAGGAAAGGGCCGAAGCCAAGCTGGACGCCCGAGTGCAGCTACCTAACGAGAACGTTGCCATCTTCACGGAAGAAATGAACCGTCTGTTCCGCCACGCCGACCTGGATATGCCCGAGGAGAAGAAAGTCCGCCTTCTCATGCGTGGTGTGAAGGAAGAACTTTTCGGCGCAATGATACGAAGCCCACCGAAGACCGTAGAAGAGTTCCTTCGCGAGGCCACCAGCATCGAGAAGACACTCGAAATGCGGAACCGGCAATTCAACCGCCGTACAAGTTCTACCCACTACGCAGGAATTCAATCACTGGCCACAGACGATCTGTGCGAGACCATCAGGGCCATTGTGCGCGAAGAACTGCGCAAGGTCTTGCCATCGTCGCAGCCTCAAGTGGCCTCGATCGCCGACATCGTGAAAGAAGAGGTGCACCGATCGCTTGGTGTTCCTGAGGTGCAACCACAAGTACCGCAGCCCCAGCCAGAAGCGATGACTTACGCCGCCGTCGCACGCCGTCAAGGTCCCCCTCCGCGACCGCGCCAGGGCCCTGCGACGCCGCGATTCCGTCGTCCACCGCCGCCGCCGCCAGCACGCCTACCCATCGCCCAGCGCAGCTACGCGAGGAAAACGGACATTTGGCGAGCCCCCGACCACCGCCCGCTCTGCTACCACTGCGGCGAAGCCGGCCATGTGTACCGCCGATGCCCATACCGCGACCTGGGATTGCGAGGGTTTGCCGTCGACGCACCGCGCCCTCAGGAAGGCGAACGCCCTCGTGACATCGCCGACTACCTCGCGGCTACTCAGTGGAGCCCTCGACGTCCGTCCCGTTCGCCGTCACCAGGCCGCTACCTGTCGCCACAGCGCCGACCATACACTGGCCCAGCCCGGGGTCGGTCCGTCAGCCCATATCCGGAAAACTAAAAGCAGCAACCGATGGAGGTGCGGTTGCTGTTCGTCGAACTGACGAAGATCCTCCGCCGCCGACGAAGACGCCGAAAAGACTACATCGACGACATAACAACGACGTCACACCGCCGTCCCGACGAAGTCTGGCAGGAAAGAACACGCCGAAGAAAGACCACCTGACGACGCCACGTACCAACCACAGGTCAACTCGACGTAGCCATGATCCGACGCCGAGGCCTAACTGTAACGCAAGACAAAGAACCACCGACCTCGACGTGCTTCTCGACGGCCACGCAGTTACCGCCTTAGTAGACACAGGAGCCGATTACTCCGTCATGAGTGCACCCATCGCAGCCCAATTGAAGAAAGTTAAGACTGCATGGGAAGGCCCGTTAATTCGGACCGCTGGAGGACACCTCATCACGCCGAGTGGAATCTGCACGGCAAGAATTACCATTCATGACCGGACTTACCCTGCCACTTTCGTTATCCTCCAACAATGTTCACGCGACGTCATTCTCGGCATGGACTTCCTAAACCAACACGGCGCAGTCATCGACCTGAAGTCGAAGTCGATAACTCTGTCTGCAGATCAAGCGATACCGCCGGAGAGCTCTCGTAGTCACCATGCCTTAAGTGTGCTTGAAGATCAAGTGAGCATCCCGCCTCGCTCCAGCACTGTTATTTCGGTCGGCACCGAAACACCCGCTGACGTAGAAGGCGTCATCGAAGGCGACCAACGTTTACTGCTCAACCGTGAAATTTGCGTCGCAAGAGGGATCGCTCGACTGCACGGAGGAAACATGAAAGTGTTGCTGACAAACTTCAGCCAGGAGTTCAAGCACATCAACAAGGGCACGACGATCGCATACATCGAGGAAATTCAGGAAACCAGCAATGCCTTTGTCCTCTCGGATTCTGTTGCATCTACCCCAACGACCGTAGTTTCCGAGCCAGACTTTGACATAAATGCAAGTCTCCCCTCGATTAAGCAGCAACAGCTCAGAAGTCTGCTTCGACGATACAAAGACTGCTTTTCGACGTCATCGAGGATTCGACAAACACCAGTCGCAAAGCATCGCATAATAACCGAAGAGTGCGCTCGACCACTACGCAAGAGCCCTTACCGAGTTTCGACGCGAGAACGCGAAGCTATAAGACAACAAGTCGACGAAATGCTGCGCGACGACATCATCCAGCCGTCGAAAAGCCCGTGGGCGTCTCCAGTCGTTTTAGTGACGAAAAAGGACGGAACCCTACGTTTCTGCGTCGATTATCGTCGACTGAAGAAAATCACGAAGAAAGACGTATACCCCCTCCCACGGATAGACGACGCATTGGATCGACTCTGCAATGCTAAATACTTCTCATCGATGGACCTCAAGTCTGGCTACTGGCAAATAGAAGTCGACGAAAGGGATCGCGAAAAGACCGCCTTCATCACGCCAGACGGCCTCTATGAATTCAAGGTTATGCCATTTGGACTGTGCTAGGCGCCTGCAACGTTCCAGCGCGTGATGGACACGGTTTTAGCAGGATTGAAGTGGCAGACCTGTCTTGTTTACTTGGATGACGTCGTCGTCTTCGCCGGAAATTTCGACGATCACCTTAAGCGGCTTGCGACAGTATTAGAGGCCATCAAGTCATCAGGGCTCACTCTGAAGCCGGAAAAGTGTCGCTTCGCTTACGATGAGCTTCTATTCCTAGGCCACGTCATCAGCAAATCTGGAGGACGCCCCGACCCGCAGAAAACAGCTGCCATCGCAAAGTTCCCGCAGCCAATCGACAAGAAGGCAGTGCGCAGATTCCTTGGCATGTGTGCCTACTATAGGCGCTTTGTCAAGGACTTTTCAAGCATCGCGGAGCCGCTAACACATCTAACGAAATGTGATGTCGAGTTCAAGTGGGAAACGCCGCAGGCCGACGCATTTCAAGAACTCAAACGACGCATGCAGACGCCGCCGGTACTTGCACACTTCGACGAGGACGCCGATACTGAAATCCACACTGACGCCAGTAGCCTAGGCCTCGGTGCCGCCCTAGTCCAGAGGAAAGACGGACTTGAACGGGTGATATCTTATGCTAGTCGGTCGCTGTCAAAAGCGGAAGGCAATTATTCTACGGCTGAAAAGGAATGCCTCGCCATCGTTTGGGCTACAGCAAAATTCCGCCCTTACCTCTGTCGTCAGCGACCATCACGCGTTGTGTTGGCTAGCTGACTTAAAGGACCCTTCAGGACGGCTGGCCCGGTGAAGCCTCAGACTACAAGAATATGACGTCACGGTAATATACAAGTCCGGAAGAAAACACTCCGACGCCGACTGCTTATCACGTGCCCCCATCGATCCCCCGCCGCAAGACGACGAGGACGACGACGCCTTCTTTGGAATAATAAGTGCGGAAGACTTCACTAAACAGCAGCGAGCAGACCCGGAGTTAAAAGGCCTCGTCGAGTACTTGGAAGGGAACACCGACGTTGTCCCTAGGGCATTTAAGCGCGGGTTGTCTTCGTTCACGCTACAAAACAACCTGCTCGTGAAGAACTTCTCACCAGTCCGCGCCAGCTACCTTCTTGTTGTACCGTCAGCGCTGCGTCCAGAAGTCCTGCATGCCCTACACGACGACCCAACCGCTGGGCACCTCGGATTCTTCCGGACGCTGTCGAGGATACAGGAAAGGTATTACTGGCCGCGTCTCACCGCCGACGTCGCCCGTTACGTCAAGACATGCCGAGACTGTCAGCGGCGCAAGACACCACCGACAAGGCCAGCAGGATTACTACAGCCGATCGAACCTCCTCGTCGACCATTCCAGCAGATTGGGATGGATTTGTTGGGGCCGTTTCCGACGTCAACATCCGGGAATAAGTGGATCGTCGTGGCGACGGACTACCTCACCCGCTTCGCTGAAACTAAAGCTCTACCAAAAGGCAGCGCAGCCGAAGTGGCGAAATTTTTCGTCGAGCACATCCTGCTGCGACATGGTGCCCCAGAAGTCCTCATCACCGACAGAGGAACGGCTTTTACAGCAGAGCTCACCCAAGCCATTCTGCGATACAGCCAGACAAGTCACAGGAGGACAACTGCCTACCATCCGCAGACGAATGGTCTCACGGAGCGCCTGAACAAAACCCTCGCCGACATGCTAGCAATGTACGTCGACGTCGAACACAAGACCTGGGATGCCGTGCTGCCGTACGTAACATTCGCTTACAACACGGCGGTGCAAGAAACAACACAGATCACGCCGTTTAAGCTGGTTTACGGCAGGAATCCGCCGACGACGCTCGACGCCATGCTGCCGCACGTCACTGACGAGGAAAATCTTGACGTCGCTAGCTATCTCCAGCGCGCCGAAGAAGCCCGACAGCTCGCCCGCCTGCGGATCAAGAACCAGCAGAGGACCGACAGCCGACACTACAACCTCCGACGACGCTTTGTCGAGTATCAGCCCGGTGACCGTGTTTGGGTGTGGACCCCGATACGCCGACGAGGGCTCAGTGAAAAACTACTGCGACGATATTTCGGACCCTACAAGGTCATCCGACGTATTGGCGCACT
Organism: Dermacentor andersoni; assembly: GCF_023375885.2. NCBI lineage: Eukaryota > Metazoa > Arthropoda > Arachnida > Ixodida > Ixodidae > Dermacentor > Dermacentor andersoni. The sequence continues at coordinate 102,670,572 of NC_092822.1, forward strand.
GGACTATGAGGTTGTGCCAGACGGCATTTCGCATTCACAGCGACGCCGCGCACGATCTGAAGTGGTCCACGTGGTGCGTCTGAAACCCTTTTACGGACGCTGACGAACTTCCTTATTTTTGTTTTCTTTGCTACGGGTGTTTTTCTTTACTACTTTCATTTGTATGCAGCATCGGGTCGATGCTTCTTAAGAGGGGGGTATTGACACGTGTACTTATCTTTATCGGGCGACCACGTTTCGCTGCCTAACAAATGTAATCGCACAGCGTGGGACGCGCCTGCATGTATCCGAAGTTTATGGAAAGTTATCGATGCTTCTACACGGCTGTCTTTTGTCGCCGAACCTTGTGTTATCTGATTTCATTGCGTGACACGAATGGTGTAGAACTTTGTGGAAGGCACGTGGGTCCGAACGATTAGTCTGGAACATTCGACGACTGCTGTATAAAAGCCGACGCGCTTGACCCGCTGATCAGATTTCCGACGATCGCCGACCGTGTTCGCCGCTTTCGTTGTGCTATAAGTGTAGCCTGTTTTGTGGGCACAGGTTCGCCCAATAAAATCTAGTTTTGCCTTTCACAGTATTGCTACTGTGTTCTTAACGTCACCACCACGTGACAATATACAGTGCTGAAAAGCGGGCACGTCCACTGCTACCGGGGCTTAGCGGACAGACGAGAACGGGGAGTCGGATTCCTGATTAATAAATATATAGCTGCTAACATACAGGAATTCTATAGCTTTAACGAGAGGGTCGCAGGTCTTGCTGCGAAACTTAATAAGAGGTACAAATTGAAGGTGCTACAGGTCCACGCCCCCACATCCACTCATGGTGACCAGGTAATCGAAAGCTTCGATGAAGACGTGGAATTGACGATGGGTAAAGTTAAAAGAAAATACACTATACTGATGGGCGACTTCAATGCCAGGGTAGGTAAGAAGCATGCTGGAGACAAGTCAGTAGGGGAATATGGCATAAGTTCTAGGAATAGCATTGGAGAGTTATTGGTAGAGTTTGCAGAACAGAATAATATGCGGATAATGAATACCTTCTTCCGCAAGCGGGATAGCCGAAAGTGGACGTGGAGGAGCCTAAAAAGGCGGGACTAGAAATGGAATAGACCTTATACTCTGCGCTAACACTGGCATCATACACGACGTGGACGTGCTCGGCAAGGGGCGCTGCAGTTACGATAGGATGGTATGAATTCGAATTAGCCTAGACTTGAGAAGGGAACGAGAGAAACTTGTACATAAGAAGCCGCTCATGAGTTAGCCGTAAGAGGGAAAATAGAGCAATTCCGGATCAAGCTACAGAACAGGTATTCGGCTTTAACTCAGGAAGAGGACCTTGGTGTTGAAGCAATGAACGACAATCTTATGGGCATCATTAAGGAGTTTGCAATAGAAGTCGCTGGCGACACAGCTAGACAGGATAATAGTAAGCTATCGCAAAAGACGAAAGATCTGATAAAAAACGTCAATGTATGAAAGCTTCTAACCCTGCAGCTAGAATAGAACTGGCAGAACTTTCCAAGTTAATCAACAAGCGTAAGACAGCCGGCATAAGGAAGTATAATATGGATAGAATTCAACATCCTCTCAGGAACGGAGGAAGCCTAAGAGCAGTGAAGAAGAAACTAGGAATAGTCGAGAATCACATCTACGCGTAAAGAGACAAAGCTGGCAATATTATTACTAATATAATAATAATAATAATAATAATAATAATAATAATAATAATAATAATTCTTATTTCCCATCAAGCAAGATGGAGGAGGCTGCAGGTAAAAGCTGCACGAACGAACGGCAGCTTGACAGGAGCCCGCAGCCCTCTCTACAAGGCGGCAGTAAAAGGGTTACAGAAAAGAACATCGAAAAACATACATAGGCACCGAAATGGACACTGGAAATGAACACAAAAATTATTCAATGAGAAAGATTAACTACCTTATATATAGTGTTGTCGTATTGCAGCATTAGTTACTTTTAAAATATCAGTGGTAGTTTTGTTGTAATTATTCAGGAGAGTGGGCAGGGTGAAGGACAGTTTTTCTCTAGAGTAGTTAGCCCGAGGGGTTATAACATTCCATTTTTCCTTGTGCCGGGTAATGTGTATGGAAATGTTCTCTTTTAGTGATGATAAGTCGCGTAGAAACGTTCTATTATCAAATACTTCGCGTTTGAAGGCTAGTGTTAGCTTGTAGTCATAAAGATTTTTGACTGGTATAATGTTTGTTTTTTGAAAAAAACTGTGTGTATGGCTGTTATATGGTAAGTCATAAAGCAGTCTGACCATTTTTTTCTGGAGGACAAAAAGTTTCTGTAAGTTAGTTTGAGTAGTTGTGCCCCAAACCAATAAACAGTAATTTAGATTAGAGTAAAAAAGCGAATTGTAGAGAAGTAGTTTGACCTTGAATGGCAGGCATGCCCTTAGGCGGGATAAGGCGCCAACTACACGAGTTAACTTGGTCAAAACAGTGTCAATGTGGTTATCCCAAAGCATATTATCAGGAAATGTTACGCCAAGGATTTTAATCTGATCAGTTATTTGTAGTGGTTCGCCCCCATACGTTAAGTTTGCTGGAGCGTTGAATTGTTTCGATTTCGGCCTAAATATAACAGCTTTTGTTTTACTAACATTGATTTTCAGCTGATTTGCTATTGACCATTTTTTCAGGTGTATAAGGAGGGAGTTTGCTGTACTTACCAGTTGATAACAATCGGGAGCTGTTATAAAAATACTGGCGTCATCCGCACATAAAATATATTTTGATTTTGTACAGATATTTGTAAGGTCGTTTATGTAAATATTAAAGAGCAGTGGACCCAGAATGCTCCCTTGGGGAACACCTCTAATAATAGATTTCAAGTCAGATTGATATGATTCAATTTTTACAAACTGTTGCCGGTGACTAAGGTATGACTGAATTAGTTGCAGGAAATGTCCACGGATTCCATATATTTCAAGTTTTTTAAGTAGTGTACAGTGATGAATGCAGTCGAAGGCTTTAGAGAAATCCACATAAATACCCAGTACTAACATTTGTTTTTCGAAATGTGATAAAATAAATTCTTTCTGTTCAAGTAACGCCATTTCCGTAGATTTGTTTTTGCTGAATCCAAACTGTGCAGGTGAGAATAAATTGTGTTTATCAAGGAAGCTGGACATTCGAATATGAATAACCTTCTCCAATCCCTTAGAGAATATGGGTAGTACAGAAATTGGTCGATAATTACCCATGTCATTCGCATCACCCTTTTTGAACAGTACAGTCACTTTTGCAATTTGCATTCTTTTCGGAAATAAGGCGCTCGACAAGCAGATGTTAAAAATGTAAGTTATATAGGGACACAGAATGTCAAGAACATATTTAATTGGACGAATTTGCATAAATTCTGCGTCACAGCTTGGACTATTTTTAAGAGAGGAAAAAACTGACATCACCTCGGATCCGGTTACTGGACTGAGAAAAGCGCAACGTTGGTTGTGAGCAGGCATGAAGTCGATGAACTCATTTAGTACTCCACAATCAGAATACTCAAGGAAGTGATCATTAAAAGAATTGGCAAGCGCATTGCCACTTACTTCTGTGCCATCCAATGACAATTTCCAGATACCTGGTGTCGATTTTCTAGGCCTTATAAAGGTATTAAGTTTTTTCCACAGTTGATCACTTTTGTATAGACAACTCTCGAATTCAGAGTAAAGGTAACGAGATCTGCTCGTTCTAATCTCCTTGTTTAGCTTATTTCGATATGTTTTATATTTCTTGAGAAGATTCGGATCTTTTGTTTTAACAAAACTATGGTAAAGCGAGTTTTTGTAGTTAATTTTGCTGCGCAGTGCGGGTGTAATCCAGGGCTTACGAATATTTCTACCCAGGGTAAACGTTTTTAGCGGGAAATGTTTCTTATAAATCTCCGCTATTTTATTAATAAACCTGTTGTATGCGTCATCAGCATTTTCTATTTCTAGAAGCCATTCAAAGTCAGACTGCAGTAATTCGCTTCTAAAACTGTCTAGACCAGCCTTCGTAATGGGTTGACAAACAACGCGCTGTCGGATTTTACGGGCTTCCATATTGTGTTTCTGCACCATGAGAATTATCGGGAGGTGATCACTAAGATCGGATGATACAACTGCCGTCGTTATGTTCGTTTTATCAATGTTTGTTATGAAAAGGTCAAGTAATGTTTCACAGTCTTTTGTTACTCTTGTGGGTAATGTAATTGTATTCTCACACCCATTTGAGATAATGAGAGTTTCCATTGCTTTTTGCAGATTAGTATTTGCCAGCATATCAATATTAAAATCACCGCCCGAAATCACATAGTAACCATTGTTAGAAATGAAATCCAGGAATTTCTCATAAAAGTTAAAGAAATTCGGAGCATTTCCATCAGGAGGCCGATAGCAAACAGAAAATACGTGTTTGTTCACACGTGCTGAGAGTATTTCAAAGTCATTGCAAACAACGCAAAACGAATCAAGCAGTTCACAATTGACACCCGGCTTTATCAGCAACATAACACCACCACCACGGCGCGTGGCTCGATTTAACGAAAACGACTGATAAGAGGAGAATGTGTAGTTATTTTGGCCGTCTTTACACCAAGTTTCCGTCAACATGACGACATCAAACAAAAAAGAAAAGCTAGAAATAAAAGCATCAACTTCGGTTTCCTTGTTACACAGTGAACGGGTGTTTAAGTGAAGACATTTGAGGGAAGTTTTGTTATAACTTGCTACAACTGTGCTTACCTCATCAGGAAGAAAGTAACTGCGATTAGCCATGGCAAACTTTCATACACATGGCCATAACGCAATAAGAAGAATTATGTAGGAAGATCACGTGCACTGCGCACTACAATCACTGAATCACCATTGGCTTTTCGCACCAAAATTTTACCATTTCTGTGCCAGACGTACTGGTGAGCATTTTGCTTCGCCCAGTGTTCTGTTTGTTGTAGCAATTGACGGTTATGGTTTGTCAAGTTTTCTAGAATGGAAGCGCTACATTTGCTCTCCTTCAGCTTATGCCTTTTTTCAAACCACAGATCCCTCACTGCTTGCCTTGCGTATCTGACGATAATTCCGGGAATTTTATCAAGTTTGGACGGCAATCTGTGAATAGCATCAATGTCTGTATCGTCAAGCCTGGAGACACCGATCACGTCGGCCACAGAGTTCCCTTTGCTTAACAGATTTTCATCAGTGGATACCTGAATTCCGTGAAATTCAAGGTTTAGCCTTCTGCCTCGCCACTCAAGGTCGTTAATTTCACTTCGTAGTTTTTCATTTTCGGCTTCTGTTTTCTGTGCTTTTAGTTGAAGGGCTTCCAGTCTCTTGCGCATTTCTTTTGCGTCCTTTTCTTGAGTGGCGAGTCGCTCTAGAACTTCGTCATATTTTTCTGACATCAGCTGAACTGATCTTTCTATGTTTGGCACAGTCTCTTTTAGTGGCATCAATTCATCAAGTTTTTCGTTTATGCTAACTAGGATTGACCTTATGTCGGCTGCCTCTTCATTAGCCATCTTTTCATGCAGGTTCTCTCCTTTGCGCTTCATAGTTTTGCACGTTGCGCAAACCCATTTCTGTTTTGCTGACTTTTTGTATTGTTTCTCTGTGAGCGCAGCACACGTTCCAAAATGGTATGGGTGGTTACAGTCTTCACATAATACAAAACTTTCACCTGACGCGAACGTATCCTTACAGGAAAAGCAGACATCTGTGGTCATCGCACACTTTGATTGCATGAATAAATTACTTAAAGCACACACACAGCAGGAATATACTATGGCTACAGGAACAAAGTACTTAAAAAGAACACACACAGCAGGAATATCAGGGTGGCAGCAGCGGCAGCAAACATATGTTTAAAACCAGCGCGAGAGGAAACACCAACCTGCGGTTACAAGAAAGACGTTTCAAGTCGTGCTCTTCGCTGCCCCCGCTGCTGCCAAGTGGTGCGGCGCACGATGATGTTCACTTTATGTAGCCTTCGATGGCCCCTGGTTGCGGTACAGTGGTGCAGATTCCAGGAAATACTGTTGCCACACCCCCAACGTAGGTACGTGGATCCGCGGCAAACAGCAGCTGTGACTTGTTGGATGGGCTTATCTGCGGTTACAAGAAAGACGTTTCAAGTCGTGCTCTTCGCTGCCCCCGCTGCTGCCAAGTGGTGCGGCGCACGATGATGTTCACTTTATGTAGCCTTCGATGGCCCCTGGTTGCGGTACAGTGGTGCAGATTCCAGGAAATACTGTTGCCACACCCCCAACGTAGGTACGTGGATCCGCGGCAAACAGCAGCTGTGACTTGTTGGATGGGCTTATCTGCGGTTACAAGAAAGACGTTTCAAGTCGTGCTCTTCGCTGCCCCCGCTGCTGCCAAGTTGCTGAGGTGTTCTATAGAGATTTATACAGTACCAGTGGCAGCCACATCGATAATGGGAGAGAGAATAGTCTAGAGGAATTCGAAGTTTCACAAGTAACGCCGGAAGAAGTAAAGTAAGCCTTGGGAGCTATGCAAAGGGGGATGGCATATGGGCAGGATCAGGTAACAGCACAGTTGTTGAAGGATGGTGGGCAGATTGTTCTAAAAAGCTAGTCGCCCTGTATGCGCAATGCCTCATGAACTCGAGCGTACCGGGATCTTGGAAGAAGAATAACATAATCCTAATCCATAAGAAAGGGGACGCCAAAGACTTGGAAAATTATAGACAGTTCAGCTTACTGTCCGTTACCTACGAAGTATTTACTAAGGTAATCGCATATAGAATCAGGAACTCCTTAGACTTCTGTCAGCCAAAGGACCAGGCAGGACTCTGTAAAGACTACGCAACAATAGACCATATTTACACTGTGAATCAGGTGATAGAGAAATGCGCTGAATATAACCAAACCGTATATATAGCTGTCAAGCGTTTGATTCAGTCGAAACCTCAGCAGTCATGGAGGCATTACGTAATCAGGGTGTAGACGAGCCGTATGTAAAAATATTGAAAGATATCTATAGCGGCTCCACAGCCACCGTAGTCCTCCATAAAGAAAGCAACAAAATTCCAATAAAGAAAGGCGTCAGGCAGGAAGATACGATCTCTCCAATGCTATTCACAGCTTGTTTACAGGAGGTATTCAGACACCTGGATTGTGAAGAATTGGGGATAAGAGTTAATGGAAAATACCATAGTAACTTGCGATTCGCTGATGATATTGCCTTGCTTAGTAACTCAGGAGACCAATTGCAATGCATGCTCACTGACCTGGAAAGGCAAAGCAGAAGGGTGGGTCTAAAAAATAATCTGCTGAAAATTAAAGGAATGTTTAACAGTTACGGAAGAGAACAGCAGTTTACGATAGGTAGCGAGGTACAGGAAGTGGTAAGGGAATACTTCTACTTAGGGCAGGTAGTGAACGCAAATCCCAAACATGAGGCTGAAATAATCAGAAGAATAAGAATGGGCTGGGGTGCGTTTGGCAGGCATTCACAACAGCAGGTTGCCATTATCCCTCAAGAGAAAAGTATATAACAGCGGTATCTTACCAGTACTCACGTACGGGGCAGAAACCTGGAGGCTTACGAAAAGGGTTCTACTTAAATTGAGGACGACGCAACGAGCTATGGAACGAAGAATGATGGGTGTAGCATCAAAGGATAAGAAAAGAGCAGATTGGGTGAGGGAACAAACGCGAGTTAATGACATCTTAGTTGAAATCAACAAAATGAAATGTCCATGGCCAGGACATGTAATGAGGAGGGAAGATACCCGTTTGTCATTAAGGGTTACGGACTGGATTCCAAGGGAAGGGAAGGGTAGCAGGGGGCGGCAGAAAGTTAGGTGGGCGGATGAGATTAAGAAGTTTGCAGGGACAACATGGCCACAATTAGTGCATGACAGGTTTAGTTGGAGATGTATGGGGAAGCCTTTGCCCTGCAGCGGGCGTAACCAGGCTGATGATGATGATGATGATGTAATGATAGTAACTTGTTTTGTGTCGAGCATAGAATGATTAGATTTACTGTAATATAACTAGCCAAGAAGTTTCAGTACTGCATTCCTAGTGCCATAAGCGGAAAGACAATTAGGTTAGCGGCCTATGTTCGTAGACGTAAGTGCAAAAAGAGCTTAAGAGTTCGTGACACTCGGTGAGGTTCTTGAGAAAAACTGTAGTGTTCTTTTTATGTGTAGAGCTTATATAGGGTTGGTTAAGGCGCTGTGGTTCCTCTAAAGATCAAAGTACAGTGGTTCCTTTTGTGAAGGAGAGAAGGGTGGGAAGGTAGTTTTTATAAGTGGAAGTTTTGTGGTTAGCTTTGTACTAATAGTAATATGAAAAATACGAACGTTAGATGCATATATAGGAAAATCATTGACTTTATCATTGACTTTAATGAGATGTCCCTTTGCATCTGCGCAGGCCGTTCGAGAGCCCGCACCATGCCTGTATTGTATGCAAAGAGTGGTCGACTGTTACAGGATACACCCGGGACAGAGTAGAAAGAGAAAGAGAACAAACCAAGGTTGGGGAGGTAGCGTAAGAAAAAAATTAGGAAAACACGAAGATCATTCAGAGTGGAGGCGTTCACAGGGAGCGGTGGGTTGCAAAAATGCGCAATAATGCCTGCACGGTCCTGCGTTGCACTCGAGACTGTGACAGGTGCTGTAGAATTCTCTTCCGACCGTGGCAAGTCTTCCGCCCCAGGTTTTCCGTGTTTCTCCGTAGCCTTTCATTCTTTGCGATATGATCCCATAGTCCAGGCAGACTTGGGCTCTCGGAAGCAAACCAGCACCTCATCGATTTTTTTCTTTTTTAATATGGATGCATTTCAGTTGCGTTTCAAATGCGAAATCAGTTGTCAATCAGTACATCATGTCGTTTACTAGGGTCTGGCACCTCTGTCCGTGTTCTGAACGCTGTCCTCGCATGTAAGCGAATTCAGCATCGAATCTCTCAACGAATACAACCAATACGCTTTGAAATGAAGGGGTTGGCGGAACTATGCCAAGCGTAGCACGAGGGCAAATTCTAAAACTCATATTTTATTGAAAACAAAATATAAAATGAGATACTGACAAATATCGAATGGAAAAAAGCAGCTCTATTTATTTTTAGGCATTGTGTCTAATTTAGGGAGCAGGATCGGTGCGAGACAATTGCGGACGAAAGTGGACGAAAGCAGAAGCTTGTGTATGTTTGGCTTCTTACGGGAAGAAATTCTTCCTGTGTATTCAGTGTGAAAAAATTTAGTTTAATATACGGCGTTGTGACAATCCAGTGAATCAATTACAATGAGCAGATCTAGAGTACCTTTTCCAAGAAATAGTGGTCAAATTCGCGGAACTTTTTCAGAACTGGAGATTCATACCGTACTTTTTTTCTTCCCGAAGCTGCTGTTAACCACATTTACGTATTGAAGACTAATCTTTAGGCGTGCGGTGATATCTGAACTTCCATATAACAAATTGCATTTATCCCTAGTCCATTCGGAATTAGATTCAAATATTCATTATTCGTAAATGCGAATAGTTTTCCAATAGTTTTCGAATAATTTAACACGTCAACTGCACCCAAATAAAGATGAAAGGCAAGCAATTGTATAGTAAACTTTCACCCCTGTGGTTTATTATAGACACAAAAGATGAAAAGTTGCGTACAGAGGCAAACTATGTCACTTGGGTAGCCCTACCTGACATGCTACACAGCAATCATTCGCGCTTACTGAACAGTCCGGCGCAGGTGAAAGAACTACTTGTTTCCTCATAATACTCCATTTACGCTTTTAATAAACAACGCTTCACAACTCATAGTGAAATAGTTATCGCGCGTAATCGATAAGGACAGAGTGAAGGGGGACACACTGAATTCGTACTAACTCGCCCAACTATAATTTCTGTTGCAACGCTTCATAACGTTCTAGGTAATGGCAGAAATGTTCTGACTTTAAAAACAAGCATGTGGACTTCACTTTATAACAATTGTGATAACGGCTGTTGATTGTAAGAAAAGTATTCGATATTTTATTCCATTTGATTCGCATTTGGCATTGTTCAATTGGTATTCGATTCGGTATCCAACATTACAAATCGCACGCCCCTACTATTCTTCCTACGATCAATAGGCGAAGCTCTGGAGCGTTAAAACACCAAAATAATTTTCAAAGTCATATATTTGCAGAACGAGATTTCGCGTACTTGAGCAAACTCTGAAAACATGTCGTGACAAGGGAATCTGTTTTGACGAAAATATCTTGCGTGATCACTTTTAGATATTGGGAGCAAGATATTAATACGCATAATCTTTAAAGGGAAACCAGAGATGACTCCACCCCCTTGGCGTGGGATATCCTTGAAGTCCGAGGCTATCTTTGAAATGTAAGTCAGAAGAAGAAAACCATTAGCGATGTGTAATAAGGATTCTAACAAATGTGAGAGTCAACAACATTCTTGGGAGAATAACGTAAGGTTTATTAGGCATCGGGTTTGTACTCGATACTTGCGTCCATTTCGGGGATTTATTTATTTATTTCATATACCTTACAGGCTCCAGAAGGAGTATTGCGTGAGGGGGGCGGGGTACAGATAACAAATGCGGAGCAAAAACACAGTTTTTGTTACATAAGTATGAACAAAACGAGAATCAAATAATAAACAATGATGAATTACGGATCTAAATCTGATGTTACGTATTAAAATACATCTAAAGCACAGAAATGCTGTCTCGTGATAAGCCACTGGGCGATAGTTATGAATATTGCTGCATTTGAGGGAGACAGGTAAATTCTAGGCTGTGCTGAAATGAAATGTTGGTGTAAGACCTTCATTTTTTTTTTGCAAAAATTGTCTGCAGTTTGAAGAATAGAAAGACGAAGTACACAGATTCTTACCTCCGCACCATTTCCAGAGTCTGTAGTTTTGTCAACTATATTCGTTAAATCATCCAAGGCGGACAAATTTGGTACATTATTTATACATAACGTCATTCTGTTACATCTTTACAATGGTGTTGCAAAAATTCTTACAATAAATTCGTGGTGTACATAAGGGCCATGTATATCGAATCAATTTTGTTTGTTTAGATGTACTATGACGCTCAAATGACAGGATCCGGATATCATTTCTCATTGCTTAATTAGAGAGTTGTCAGCCAGATAGCTTTATTTTCTGAAAAGTTGCAATTTTTAATAATTTTTGCACAATGATTGGCGCCGTAGATAACAAATACCCTTTAGCAGTCACCTAATTTGAATATTTTATTCTTTCATATAAAATAAACGTTACGAAATTTGGTACAGTGGTTAACCAGAAAAAAATCACCGACAATTACGATATTCGATAATGCGAAATTTGAGCGGAGCTCTTCAAGTGCTTTCAATTCGCGATATTTTGGGCAGAGAATTTGAGAGATCTTTGAGCACGTAGAGTTAGAGGCCACTCCTTATTTTCAACGCATGTCCTTTTTTTCAAAACACATTCCTCTTGCCGTCCTTGATGGTCATGAAGGAAGCCTTGTTGTCGGGGAAATGAAAGCATATTTGTTCGGCTTCGGCGCTTAGTTTCTGGTTTGGTGGCACGCACCTCTATCGCCGGAACACAGCCTTTGCTAGGGCAGCTCGTTTATCATCATCATCGGACGAAGAACTGCCGCGAGTTTGGTCACTCCTTGATAAGAATAAAAGCGTCAACTCGGGGAAGCGTGGTTTGCGCGGAGTGCACCTCTAGCAGTCGTGGGGCAGGCGAAGTACGGCAGGCCGAGTGGGCACGTACCCTATGCCAGGGCTTTATTTTCATATATGATATTGGTGGACGGGCTCATCGCGTGCCTTATTAATGACGTCATCGGCGATCACGTGACGGCGCACGCTGCTATGGCGCAATCTCGAAGATGGTCGCCGCCATGGAGCATGTCTCGTGCGGCACTCCGCTTTCCTCTTTACCATTTCGCCAAACTCTCCTCCTCCGCTTCTCTCTGGCTTCTGGTGTACCCACCTCCTCGGCTTTCCTTCTCGCGCTCTCTTCGCTCGTAATTTTCGGTGCTTTCCTATTACGTTTGCCCGCATGGTGGGCACCGGCGCTGCCATGGATGCGCGGAGGCGAGCGCCATCTTGAGCTGCTGCAAGAAACCCAGCGGCTCGTCTGACTCGTGGTGATTAGTTCGCACTGCTCGTTCGTTCTGCCATTATTTCATCATCCGCTGCCCATTATTTCATTATCCGCCTCCACCCGATTACGCCGAGGCAGAGATCGAACACAGGAAGGTGCGCCTAAGAGATCCCGTCTAAAACAACTTCTTTGCCATGCATTCAGATAGGACACCCCGAGGTAATGCGTTTTCAGATTGACGCACTTTTTCGACGTGAACACTCTGGGCGCCGCCATAATCCTCTCAGGGCTGTACTAATTTCACGTGAAGCCCAACGCAAAAGTATTGAGGACGCTGCCGCGCGTGCTTAGGTAGTCTTGCGCTTCAGTCAAGAGAGGAGGTTCTGGCTGCACTTAATGAAAAGATCTATACTTGACAAAACAGTGCTAACTACGCCTTGTTCTTTATGTACTGTTCTTATGATTAATTTACAAACCAATATTAGGGTGATAGAAAGGACCCAAAATCAGTGGACGGGAACGTTGTAAATGTTGTGAAGTGAATTGAGAAAAGTGGGGAGGTGGTGTGGGAGCACACACAGAATTATCCCCGATACTCGAGAGAGGGCACTAATATTCTTTATGATTCAACTGACCCGATCGCACGGAAAGCAGTGCTGTCTGAAGTTGCATTCTTATAGTGGGTTAGTTTTGTACCGCATGGGCAATATAAGTTTACTTAAACCTAACCTTTTTTAGCTAGAAAACAATAATACCTTTGTGTGGAATAACGCAAACTGTACGATAGCGCCCACGACTGGCCCTGACAGATACCATAAATGGAGCAAGTCGAACGTTGGCGTCCAAAACATACAAATTGAAAAAGCCTACGTGCTTCCTCTGGCTACGCTGCGTTTATCTGTTGCACATATTATTAGCATTAGGGCTAGCCACAACATTCGACAGTGATTTTAAAGGCTAACATACTTTCTTCAAGTCCTTTAAGGTAACGTCTCGTTGCACTGCAAGAAAGGTTTTAACAGCACATTCTACTGAGAATATCAACAGTAATGCTATTAGCATTGAAATATTGTAGCTACACAACACATTGCCACTACGTAAACCTAGAGCGATAGAGACACACAGAGAGAGAGAGAGAGAGAGAGAGAGAGGGGGGGGAATTTTAAGGAGGCATATCCTGATTAAGACGAAGCTTTAGCTCCCGCCCAACTCTCACGCGGCCTATTTAAATACATGTAAAATGCAATAACGCTATTCTGAGGTAACTGCTGGACCGATTTTAATAAAATTTCTTGCATTGGAGAGAGAATGTTAAGTTCTAGTGAATGTTGGAAGCGGAATTAGGATTTAGGACTTGTATTTTGTTACAAAAAGTTTGAAAAATTCGAAAGTTTGAAAAGAAAGGAGCATGAAATTTACAACTTAATAGCTCTGCATCAACTACAGATGTCGCGGCTCTGTAAACGGCTTCCATTCGCCAATTGAAAGCGGACAAATTTCATCTGTAGTTTTTTATTCTACGTGAATTTGTTACATCGTGTACAAGTGTTCTGCAAAAGTTGTATTTCCATATTACTAAATTTTTGAGACTCATGTGTAACATATCACTTTTGTCCGCTTTACATGTATTATTAGAAACCATTCCCAGAATCGTGGTATCATTTTTCATCGCTGAGGTAAAGAGTTGTGAACTTGATAGTTTCGTTTTCTGAAAATTTTCAATTCTTGCGAATTTTTAATAATAAATTGAGAACCTAAATAAGAATTTTGAGACCAATTCAGTCACTAGATTTCAAATTTTTCTTTTAAATGCAACAAACCTCGCCAAATTTGGTGCAGTGGTTGCCGAGAAAGACGAATTCTCCTTTTACATGTAACTAGATAGGAGCACCCGAGATTTCATGTATGCATCCTTTTAAGGCGCATATCAAACCGGGCTCCTTCCATGGTTCTCTCTGGGCGTGCTACTCCACCTACTGGCGCCACTACGAAAACTGCGGCTACGGCTTGTTTGCATATAAATTCACGCAAGACTTCCTCCGCGCGCGCAGGGAGTCTGCGTTGCCCAGCTCGGACGTGCAGCTCAAACTTTGGGGCGTCCTGCGAGAGAGGAAGCTGCGGAGGGCCAAGAACCCTTGGCCGAAACCTAGGCGGGGTCCAGGCCCAGCCCTGGACTTTATTTGAGTTATTTGAATGAATGAATGAATGAATGAATGTTTTTCGAATATGTATGACATAGGTTCCACTCCAGCCCGCGCCAGAGAAATCCTACTTGATTTTTTTTGTCATTGAGTAGGCAGCAAATACCCAGGGACTAAGTTGCGCATGAAAGACGTTCATTGAAGGGCGTCACATAACGGTGGTTCCATACACAGTAAGCCAAGTCGACCGACGGTTGATCTCGAATCTGGTTAACTAATCAGAGCAGTCCAATGATCTTCCCATTAGGCCATAAAATACCCAATGATCCAAGGTGAAGTGACAGAGGTTAAAAAGAGACAAAATGGCAAGCAGGCACGCAACGATGCCGCATGCTCGGTGAAGGGACCCCAAAAATGCTCATCACAACATAATTTTTCTGAACAATGTTGGTGATATGCTTGATTTTCATTGGTATAGAAAAACGGTGCTGTAATGCTCAAGTCGGGACTCGTTTTACGACGTGCATATAAGCCTCGAAAAGATGGGGCACCGTTAGAGACGGTTCGTAGCCGTTTTCTTGAGGTGGGTGAAGGCCGGCGGCAGGCTCGGGCTCTGTATCAGAACAGTCAGCACTCCAACCTGCGGGAGAGGCTCGAACTTTTGCTGTGAAACATAGTTATCCATCATAATAAAATTAAAGTTACAGTGCGCGTGACACACTCGAATAGGCAACTTCTTTTTGCAGTTTTTACTGCGAAACTGGTTATGCAAATAGAACACAGGAATATTACATGCGTGTTTGCACGGATTGAACGAACGTAAATTGATGTTTACAGACAATGTTTTGCTTTTTTTATTTTCATGCCGCTTAAACAGAAAAGAAAAAAGAAGGTTCGCATATAAATAAGCGGAACGAAGCGAAGCCTTGTGAAGCCCTCGAAGCATTGCCGGTTCATATGCATGAACATCGGGGGCCTCTGCTCTTGCTCGTCTTCGTTAAAACACCGGTTTCTCGACGTGTACTTGTGGTTCTGGTGCTCCTAAAGGTAACATTCTTGCGCTGACTCTTCCGCCATTTCCAAACTGTAAGGTTAGAACTTTTGCTTTGTTTCTTCAGTACACTGGTGTTTCAAGCTATTTATTTTGGCTTAGTGTTCGGCGAGTGCTGTGGCCTCTCTTAAAAGCTAGGCGAGTTAACCGCGTTGACAAAATCTCTTCGAAAGAAGCTTGTGACGCTTTTGATGGCTTTCAAAAATCTATACCTTCTTTTGGGATTCCTTAGTTAGATGGCACTGGGGCGAAATATGGTCAAAGCACGAGAAAACCGGCAAAATTTTTGAAAACGCGACGAGCATTTGCTAGAAGTGAGAACACGGGAGGCGTTGCTTGCCCTTGCAAAACTCCCAGAAAATGCAAATGCGTAGGACAGCAATGACATGGAATTTGGTCCTTAAAAAAGACGACCATTTTGAAAAACTGAAAAGACGCTTTTTATCCGTATCGTTGTTCTGAGTGCGCGTAGAAGCATCTGTGAACACTGGGCAGATGGCGGTATGACCGACGCCCTCGCACCGCTCCCCACCTCTTTCCAGACCTCACTAAAGCGACCGGACTGTTGTAGAACACTTTCTGAAACAAAAATTATTGGACCACGACCAAATCCATCGATCAAGCAGAAATATATTGCTGCATTACTGGAGTTGTTGAGAACCGTTGGCCTTTGTTAGCTATGGTACTTCTGCGGCGAGTCGTTCTGAGGCCACGCAGCGTTCATATTCGCTCATTCTTTACTTACATTACTTTGTCAGTTGCCCTCTTTCTTATTCTTAGTGTAGGGTAACAAACCACAGACTCGTTAGTCAACCACCCTCCATTTTATCTCCTTAGTTTCTCTGCTCTCTCCCTCCCCTGGAATTTGTCTTCGGTAGGTTGGGTGCCGTCGTGAACACTGGAGCCACATCTTGAGCGAGAAAAACGCTCCCGGCGTAAGTCAATTAGGGCTTTCAAGGGCCAGGGAAAAAGGTCGGGGAAAGAGGCAAGGCTAGGAAATACGCTATACACTATAGAAAGAATCGAATTCCAAGGTAGGAAAGTTAATCGAAGATACCATTTGAGGCATTGGCAGTGTATATTAGTCGTCAGCTTTTTCAAGGTTCTGTCACGTGATTAACTTTGCCCTAATAGTAATATGAAAAACAGAAAAGCTACAGGAGAAGTTGGAATAGCACGAAGTCCACCAGATTATCATTTCCGTTTTGTTACCTCGTACCAAACGAAACCCGCAGAATGCCTCTTTTGCACGCAAAGAGCGGCCGATGGTTAAAGGAAACATCAGATGAGCGCAGAAAAAGAACAAATAACAAGAAAGGTAGATGTGGGTAAGAAAAGAATTCTAATGAAAAAGAAGAGGTCTTTCCGATTACAGGCGTTCAACTACAGCGCTGGGTTGCGGAGATCAGAAATAATGCCAGCACTATTTTGCCTTGCACTCGCGAGTGTCCTCGATGCTGCAGAATTCTTTGTTCCAACAGAGGCAAGTCTTCCGGACCAGCTGAGCGCGACAAAAATTAGCGTCTCCGCGGACATACGGGCCGGGATGAAGTAACCATTCTATTCCGATGCGAGCAACGTTTCGCGCTTTGTCTGTGGTGGAAGTGCACTTCGCCCGAGCTATCATCGACATTGACTCTTTGAAATCTATCCAGTAACATCTAACAGAAATATTCAGCACTTACACAAGGGATCCGTCTCCATTCCACCCCGTGAAAGTGGACACACATCGAGGCTGTAGACTGCATTAGACTTGCGCAACCGACGTAAGACAAGTATTACCACCCCATCTGACGTTCGATGACGGCAGACGAGCATCATAACCGCAAGCAACGTACGTCACGCGCGGACGCAAATTTCATGAAGTACCACATACATCCTCATTCTTCTAGACCCTCCGCCATGCGAAAGTGCCTCATTAAACTAATTGAATTTTTCAATGCAAATTGTGCCAGAAGATTTCTTAAAGTACTGCTTACACGCAAGCTCGCACAGTAACACGAGTATACGAGAAAAATATAACTCTATAACCCAGGAAACTGAAACAAAAATCACCTTTCCAGACATTTTTTGAGGTCAGCCTGAGTGCTTGCGGCCTCACGTAGCGGTACTGTTTTGGGGCGAGCACGAAGCCGCAACATATTCCGACTAACTGGCGGTTAACCGCTTCGCTGTAAAACGGCCGCAGCTCACGTATATCACGTGCGCTTGGTGCCTGTGCAATAGCCTCAAGGTTTTTCTCTGTGGTGTGAAGCCCAGCCCACTGTATTCTTTGTCCGAGGCAAGTTGCACTGCTGAACTGCGCAGTTTGCACTCGTCGTACCTAAGCGTTACGCCGTTGCCTCTAAGGCATTGCCGAACATTTTTTACTCCTTCGCAGGAGCCCTTCACATAATTCTATATGGACACGTCATCCAGGCCCACTTGGGTCCTGAGCCGCCAGCGAGCACCACATGCATCTTTCTTTGCAAAATGGATGCATTTCACTTGTGTTTAGGATATCAATTTAGTTGTCAGTCAGCCGAACATGTCGTTTACTAGGTACCGGCACCTTTGCCCGTGTCCTTAACGCTGTCTTCTCTTGTGACATAAATTCAGCGCCGGCTGTCACAAGCAAGACAGGCTCCGTGCTTTGCGGTGAAGTGGTGGCAAGGAAGTATGCTCAAGGTAGCACAGGGGCCAAATTCATACACAGATATTTCGCTCAATGATACACCTCAAACATATAATGACAGAAATTGAACGCCAATACGGACAGTAATTCAGTGCATTTGGTGTCGTTTCTTTATTACTATTTCATTTACATTTACGATAAAATTTACATTTACATTTACTATTACATTCCAAAATCGTGGGGAAACAAGAAAAAAGCAAAAAATGCAATTGTTTGGCTTCTTATGGCAGAAAATTCCTACAGCGTATTGGAGCTTAAATAAGTTTAGTGCATCTACAGGTATGTGACCACTAAGTAAGAAAATTAAATTTAACAACTCTATTTTAGTTTTTCAAGGAAATAGTGGTCACATTAACAGGGTTTTGTAAAAATGCGGGACTCATAGGGGACCTATTTATGACCGAAGCTGCTGATAACAACATTGAGACATTGTAGACTAATCGTAAGGAGTCTGCAAATATTCGAAACTTCCGAATTAGGAATCGATTAGTGTCCTATTCTATTCGCTTTTCGAATGAAATGGTCCCTATTTGTAAATGTTAACGTTTTTTCTAATACTTCCTAACATTTCAGAACGAACGTCAAGTGAAACTAATGAAGCCTAAAAGTGCAAGAAAAGTGCACTTTTAGTGTTCACCCAGCGGTGATAGCAGGGGCATGAAACATTATTACTTGCGTATTGAACGAGGCAACGTC
This sequence comes from Dermacentor andersoni, assembly GCF_023375885.2. Classification (NCBI taxonomy): domain Eukaryota; kingdom Metazoa; phylum Arthropoda; class Arachnida; order Ixodida; family Ixodidae; genus Dermacentor; species Dermacentor andersoni. The sequence goes on from NC_092822.1 coordinate 102,689,237, forward strand.
ACTTAGGTATGGGGGCCTCACAGACTATGCAGCAGTCACTCGAGCTTACTCAATATTCCTCATGATATGCATGCCATGAAACTGTTTGGTTTACACTTATTGCTCCATTTGCGCTTTTAGTGCACAACGCATCATAACTTGCTATGTATTGGCTGAAAGTTCCTGACTTCATTTTATATTAACTCTGATAAGTGTTCTTGATTTGGCGGAAACAATTCAACATATTATTTGACTCGCATCTGGCAATATTCGAATTATGCTTTTCTGCAATAACCCATGGTCCAATGTTAATGAATTGTGTATCATTTGAAGGAGACATTAAAGTTTTGACCATGGCTGAATGGAAATTGTGGTTGACAACATTTATATATTTAGAAAACATGTCGACAGATAGAATTCCTTTATTTAGAAAGATAGAAATCCCTTTATTTGCACCAATAACAGATCCCTTAGTTTGGTGAAACATACCAGTTAGAACATCCAAGGCAGACAAATGCGGTACACTATTGTTATGTTACGTGTTCATAAGACTGTTGCCAAAACAATACTAGCAAATTAGTGGTGTGCCTAAGGACCATGTACATGACAATAATTTTGTTTGTTCCAATCTACTATTACAAGTAATTGACAGAATTGCGACATCATTTAAGATTGCTTAGATACGGAGTTGTAAACCCCATTCTTTATTTTCTGATGAGTTGTGAAATTTGATAATTTTTCCATAAAGATCAATGCCTAACTCGCCAATCCGCTCCAACAATCACTATATCTAAACATGTTTCTGTCGTATAAAAGAAATGTGACCAAATTTCATGCAGTTGTTGCTGAGAAATAATTCACCGATTATTACCATACTCTCTGTAATGCGATATTTCAGTGCAGCTCTTTGCGTGTTCTGAATTCACGTACATTGAGGCAACAGATTTGACAGAGATGTGCGCATGTAAAGTAACATGCTACTGTGACTGTGTGCTTTCCACATATACTCATTCTTCAAGACGAACACCTGTCCCCGTCCTTGATGGTGGTGAAGGAAGCCTTGTGGTTGCAGAAATGGCCGGATGTATGTTCGGCTTCACCGCTTAGCTTCTCAGTCGGCGGCGTCCCCCTCTGAGTTCTGGCGTCGGCGTCTCTGAGCTTCTTCTCCTGCTTGTTTATCAGCAGCAGCATACAAACCACTCCCATAGGTTGCGTGGGTCATTGTTCAGAACGAAAGCATGAACACGGGCTTACACGGAGCGCAGGTCTAGCAGCGGTGGCGGCGCAGACCTGCGAAGTACGGCGAAGTAGCACGCACCCTATGGGTTGGTGGACGCGCTCTGCGAATGGCTTAGTAATGACGTCATCGGCGATCGCCCGATGGCGCACGCTACGTTTCCGCCATCTAGTAGAGGGTCGCCGCCATGAAGCACGTCTCGTGTTGCACTCCACTTTCCTGCTGCTTCCGCCGTACCCTATTCCTACGCGTTACTTGTCACCCTATCTTCTCTATAGCCGTCTTTCATCCTCCTCTGCGCTCGTATTAGTCGGTGAATTTTCTCCTTTCCCCGTCAGAGCTAGCGCCGCCGCTACCGCGGATGGATAGATGGATGGATGCTTTAAGCGTCCGCTTTGAAATGGGGCTGTGGGTTGTGCCACCAAGCAGTTGTTATCATATTGCCGAATGTCCTCCCTATCTTTAAATACAAATCAAAAGTAGAAAATAAACAAGAATAGTTGCTCTAAACAAACTTTCTGAACCCCTGTTGGGACGTTTCTTGCTCGTCTTCGTTGTTCGTCATTTCCCTACTTTTCATCCCCCAATCTTCCATTCGACTCTCAGTAATCACGGATGTTGACGTGCTTAATTTGCGCGTGCTCTCGCTGAACCTAAGAGTGTCAAGGAGGCCTGATATGCCTAAATCAAACCTTGGCCAGCTATCTTCACATTCTAATAAAATATGCTCCATCGTGTCCCTATCTTTACCGCAGCAAGCACATGCTTCTTCTTGCGCATTGTGTCTCGCTTTATAGGCGCGTGTACAGGGGCATCCTCATCTCACTTTGAAAACTAAAAAGCTTCCCTTTGAGTTATCACAAACTCTTAGTTTCTTGCTGAAATCAGGTTTCTTTTTATTGCCGCCCCCGTAAGATTTTCTCAGCATCTTTTCCCATTCTTCAGGTGTAGTGTAACCAACCAGACGTTATTCTGGTTAACCTCCCTGCCTTCTGCTTCTCTCTTTCCTCCCCGCGCTGACTTTTCGCTAGGCGTTGTTTGTTGCCAGGTGGCCCACTACATCAGTCAGCGGAGAACGCGCAGAGGCGAGCGCCATGTGGTGGTACTGCAAGGAACCCAGCGGCGCTCCCGACGCGCGCGTCTCGCTGTGATTGGTTCGGTGGCCTCGATCGTTTTGGCAGTCTTGCATCCTCCGCTGCGCTCCTCGTTCTCTCGGTTACGCCGACGGTGAGGCCGACACTGAATGCAGGAGCGGAAGCCTAAGAGCTGCGCTCTAAAATGATTTATATCCCATGTATTTATATAGGAGACCCCGAGCTGAAGCTCTCTCAAGTGTACGCACCTTTTCGACCTGAGCACTCTGGACATCGCCATAATGCTCTCTCAGCTGTACTAATTTTACGGGAACCCCCCCGTAAGGTATTGAGGACGCTGCTGCGCATGCGGTAGCGCTTCCGTGCCACAGTCCAGAGAGGAGGTTCTAGCTGTCCTCCATGGAAAGGTCTATACTTGACAAGACACCACTAACTGTTAAGTTTCCGTGGTGCTGCTGTTATGATTAATTTACAACTGAATAATAGGGGAAAAAAACGGCGCAACATCAGTAGCCTCAACGTTGTAAATGGAATGAAATTAATAGGAAAAATAGGGGTTTGTGGTGGCAGCAAACACAAACTTGTTGATCATGGGTGAGGGAGGGGCGCTGCTAAGGTGGACTCCTGTTCAAAGGAGCCGACCGCACCGGACACAGTGCCGTCTGAACTTACATTCATTTATTCATTTAGTGGTGTGCCGCATGGGCGACATCAGCTTACTTAAACCTGGGCCCCTCGTATGTCGAAAGCACACATATGTCTATGTGGAATAACGCAAATTGAATGAAAAGTAAATTTCATAACTTGCGTAAACATAGATTTCCACGAATTCGTTTGATTCGTAGAAGCTTGAGTCACTGGTAGTCCATGGGAATGTGGATTCACAATGGAGCCATTTGAACGCAGTGTCCACAACGTACGCAGTCTGCAAAAGCCTCCGTGCCTGCTCTGGCTAATCTGCAGTTATAATCTGCGAATATATTTAGCATTACGTGTAACTGCATTGTTCGATAACACAGTTGAAGGTTATTAGATTTACTTCATGTCCTTTAATGTAACGTTTTGGTGTAGTGGGAAAAAGGTTTAGCAGAACCCTTTCGGCAATGAATATAAACGGTAATGCGACTAGTATTGAAATAATGTAGCGGCACAACAGATTGCCGTTACCTCAACGCATCCTGTCTGAGACGTGTGCCATGCCAGGCTCCTCCCCCAAAGTTCCCACTGGGCGGGCTGCTCCACCTACCAACTCTGCTACGAAAACCGCGCGTCGTGCTGGCTTACATCAAGATTCAGAGAAGCCTTTTTCATGTGCATGACCTAGGTTCGATTCCGGCCCGCACCGGAGAATTTCTAAACAATCTTTTTGTGATGGAATAGGCAGCACATACCCTGTCCTCAAGTTGGTGTGAAATACCTTAAATGAAGAGCACGACATACAATGCAGCACATGCCACGTGAACAATTTCGCGTGAAATTGGTTCTTTGAAGTGTATCACATATCTAGTGGCACATACCGGCCCAAATTGACGTAAGAGAGGTTTATGGAACAGCGGCACATAGCCAGGGTTATGCAGCCAGTAAGCCAAGTTTACTGACGGTTGCTTTCGAACCTGGTTAACTCAGCACAGCAGTGGAATGCCCCACCCATTGGGCCAATGCGGTACCAATTGATCCAAGGGGACGTAAAGGAGGTCAAATATTTAAAAACTAACATGCAGGCAGGAAAACATACCGCAAGCTATGTAAATTCTTTCCAAAATACTCATCGCATTATCATTTGTTTAAAGCACTGCTGGTGAAATGTTTGCGTTTAATAGGCACAGACAGACGGTGATGTGATGTGGAGGTGGGGACTTCTTTAAAAACGTGCAGATAAGCCTCGAAAAGATGTTCTCCTTGTCGTTCTGGTTGCAGTCTGCGCCATGGTGTCTGTTCAGCGATGAAGGGCTTCTTGAATTTGGCTTTGCACGTCTTGTCTGCGGTCGGATGTTCCTCGCCGCATAACTAACATTAGACTGGCACCTATGGTCTTTATCGGGTTTGGTGTTCCCCATCCTGCACAAATCTTGTTGTCGGGTTTGGGACGCACATTTCGTCTGTGTGCAAGTCTGCTGCATTTGTGACGGAAATACACTTGTTTACTGTAAAGGGATCATCGGAGTAGCCCTACTCTGTATCGGACGTACGTGGACACTTTGTGTCCTTCAAGGACCATAGTCACTGTTTTAGTATTATTGAGTCTCTTTGCTGCTATCGCCCGTTGGGGTTTTACTCGTAACCACCACTGCTCTGATGTCTCTTGGGCGCTCGTCGAGTGGATTACTCTGATGACTTCTTTGGCCGTCATGTCAGGCGCTGTCTCACAAGCATTGGTCTTGTGGAACTTGTCTTGAATCATGATACATGCTACTTATTGATGTTTGTTTGCATGCTCTTGATCCGATGTACTGACGATCAGGATATTTTGATAATTGTTGGGGCAGACGATATCCTCCTCCTTTTCGTCTCGAGGGATGCCTGCCGCATGTTGCACCGACGCTGTTAGGTGAGCTATACTGGGCTCGCATAGTTTGAGTCCTCCACGCGGTTGTCCGATCGCAGTCTCGTGATCCTCTCTTTGAAAATGTGGCATTCTGTTTGCCTTGCGTATTTGCTCTAGCCTGCCTTTCCTCGGGTTATCGTTGCGCTTGTCGAGCCGCGACGGCGACAAGGTGCTCACGCGATGTTGTGAGGTTTGCCGGTTTGATCTTCTGTACCTCTCCTCCTTCTATACCTTAATTATATCCATTTCTTCCTGCGATATGCTGCGCCCCTCTACGGTGACTTCCGTCATTGAGAAAGTGATCGGCAATTGTTGAGGAAGCCGGCTCCGGTGGCGGCCTCGCCGCTCTCCCGCCACGATGTCCGTCCAAAAAATTGTCGTAGAGCCTCGAAAAATGGCAATCCCAACTAGTTTTCGGCATCCACTTGTTCCTGAGAACGAACGAAGTCCGTTGGTGTGCAATGTCTGGTGGTGTTTTGGCGATTTTCGCTACAAGAACATTCGTGGAATACCGAGCTGACGTGAGGTGCATCTCTCTGCTCCCTCCGGCTTCTTCTCCCCACGTGGTATCAGCCAAATTATTTTTCCTCAATTACTCGAAAACCAACTACGCATATTCAACGGTTTCATCACTTTACAAAACTGTACTTTCACATGCACGTACAAACCTACATGCTGTCGTCACTGGCGCAAAATCTACCCTGCTGCTAACACGTGTAACTTGAGAACATCCGTGCTATCTCTGATTTGCTTGCAGCCTTCGTCGGTATATATATTAGTCATTAGGGAGAACCCTAACAGCAAATTGTAAATCTATCATAATTAATACTCCTTGTTGATTGTTAAGCGAGCAGCTCTGTTGGGTGTAAATCTATGACTGAAACTGGTGCTGCTTTAATGATTACAGATTTTTATTGGGCTTAAAGAGATGTAGGCGTGATTCGAGGTAAGAACTCGTTTTTGAGGTTTCTATTGGAGCGAGCGGATAGGGCCGACGGGAGAGCAGCGCGCCTTCAAGGGAGTTTCGTAATCGTCTTCATGGGGTATGGGTGTGCTCGGTATGAAGACAGCGAGGAACTAAAGCAACGTCGCCGTCCCGAACTTTTCATTAGGAGCGTGTTTTTTCAGGCTATTTATTATTCAGCTGTTCGGGTTGATCGCGAAAAGTTTGTGAAAGAGCCTTTTTATAGATCCAACCATGTTGATCATGATAATAAGGTCAGGGAATTTGCGACAAAAACTGAATTGTTTAGAATGTCTTTCTTTCCTAAAATCACTAGGGAATGGAATAGACAGCCGAGCGATGTTGTGAGGGTTGAATAAAATGATGCTTTCTTTTTGATGTTCTAGATTGTAGATGTGCATTGCTAAGGCCTGAATGCTCACACAGTCAATGCTCACACAGTAAATGTTAATTTGCCTAACCTCACTCGAACAGACTACTGCTTTGTGTGGTATTTTAGCCGGCAGTCAAAACTTTTCTTTCTGACGCTCCACTTTACCGATTTCATGTTGAAGACCAACTAGTAGATGGTACAGCTACCGAAGTCAACGCTGATGGCTGCACATATCGCTAGTGTTAAATAAAGAGGAAATAAATACAGATCACATTAAAATTAGCTAGGAGTATATAATGTGTATGTTTAAGCGCCAGCTGAGGCGTTAGCTTCGCTTTCGAACTCCGATCTTGAACTCGCCGAATCGATTGAAAGTCTTAAAGCGGCCCACTTGTTATCGAAGTCGAGAAAGGCGTTTGAAATGAAAATAGGCTATTTAGGAAATACATGGCCGCAAAAAGTACTTTAATGCGTTCTGCGGCATAGGAGTTGTTGGCAATCAAACACGGCCCCTGCTGCGCTAGCGTTCCTTCTTCAATGCATTTTACTGCGAAGGCTTCAGCGCAATTGGGCGTGCCCACAACGCTCCGCCTTCTAAATGTCATTGCCGCACGCAGTTCAATGTTCATTTCGGATGCTAACGTAGACACTACGACTTCCACCTTTGGTACCTACGACGCGCCAAACATAAATCAAACGCAGGATCCTCAGCGAGCCGCAGTGCGCTTAGCCAGTGGACCCGTGGCGGCACCCCGCGGCGGCCGCGGTATCTACGCGACGTAATACCGAAGCTTCATATCGGCTGTCTGCCAGTAGCGGCTAAGGGAATGACGAAATCTTGCGTCCGATGGCGAAAGAGTGCGTCTAGAAGAGAGTGAGCACAGGGCCTTCTGTTGAAAAGAGCGTTTGACAGAAAGGTGAATTCGCTATCCGCATGCTTGCTCGACGTACCACGTACGACAGCAAAACGGGGCTGAGATGTTCACAGCAGCGTATGCTACTTGGGGCCATGTTATTTCACCAAGCCCGAGGGGTGGCTCGGGGCCCCTTTAAGGTCCTGCTCCTTCAATGGCACTGCACATAATGCTAGAATACCTTCTAGCATTCTCATTTTAACTACTGTGCTCATATCCTATGCTTGAGCACTTGTCGGCCTTTCTAAGTCTATACTGAGCAGCCGAATGTCATATCATTGCGACGGCATGACAACGATGTCATGACAATACAATGGGAATGGAACGATCACAGAATGGTGAGAATCGGATCGATGCTGGAGACTATGTAACGACCATAAAGGCATTACTTCACGACGATCGCATGACAGTAGCAGCGTGTGGACTACTGTATGAGGACGATGGGCTGAAAACGGTGCTCTGATCATGGGGAATGACGGAATAATGGCTACAATAGAATAAAGAAGAAAGAATCACGTCAATGGAACGACGAAAATTGTAGGACCGCAACAGTATCGCGACAATCGGATGAGCTCGGTTGCATGAGGGCGATGTTGTGAAGAAGACGGCGAGACGGAATCTGCAAAATTATGATAATGTACGGTTCGCGAAACGATGAAAGCGGTATGACGACGACATCAGGAAAACAATGGGACGACGATGACCGCTTGATGGCGACTGCATAACGAGGACTCTCTTACGAGGATCACGTGACGAAGACGGCGTCATAGAATAAAGAACAAAATTAGAGAAGGGAAACTGTACCTTCCGCAGTGGTTCGAAAATAAGCAGCGGCAGCGCATGGAACTTACCTAGGCGGACGCCAGATGACGCTTCTAAAACAGGAAGCGGAAATGCGCATTTTTTTTTAGAGGATTACTGAATATGGCCGCTTTTTGCCGGTCGTGTACGCTTGTATCCGCTCGTACGCGCCGTACTCGCCCCGCCGGCTATGCGGCATGCCTCGATGCCTCGGCTGCCGCGTAGCCGGTGCGTTCTAATTGCCAGGAGACCAAAGAGCCTCTACTGACGCCCATAAAAACAAGCCACAAGTGAGTGAACAGAACGTGCGACTTTATTGGCAGAAGACAAGCAGTGTATGTACATTCTTGTGCAATAGCAGAAATAAAATTTGTATGGCGAGATACACTGAAATCTTTGACGCGAGCTCGTAAACGGCTCACCGTCGTCGTCGCACATGCCGGACTAGTAACGAGCGACAACCAGCGGCGCATGCAGATCGGACAGAGTGTCCCGCCTGTTTGCAGCGGCAGGCGCCGTTAAAGATGAGCAACTTGCATTGCGAAGCACTCGGGTGAACCAGGCATCTGCTGCCGCAGCCAACACAGCGACATGACTACCCGGCATTTTAGCCTCAACTCCTTTCCAACCTGCACGTTACTTTTCTTTCGGGGGCCGCTAATATGTGTGGCTCGCACTTGGTGTCCCACATTGTCTCAATATGGACAAGTCACTTTCGTGGGCATCACCTTCATCAGCCACTTTTGCGGGCCTTTGCACCCAATTTCACACACGTCGGACCATGTAAGCACGTATGCCGGTCTCCGTTCGTGCTTAATCGCGGCCGAGAAAGGCAACAGGCACAATTTGCCCATGGCTGCAGCAGGAAAGGCTGAACGGGGAGCACGAATCACGGTGTGTAAATTGGGAGTCTATGTCGCTGTGCAGGTTGCAGGAGCAAATGCTTACTTCGAGAGACAGCTTTCCAATGCAACTGACCAGGCCCCCACATCCGATAAGCATAATACAGCGACCGTAACCAAGTGAGATAACAGCAAAAATAAACTGCAATCATTCGCCACATAGTGTTCAGAGAATACATTATACATTGGCTACAAACCATATGGCAACAATGAGCATTCACATACACGGGTCTCTTAGGATGCATTCAGCCGCCTACTTACAGGCATAATGCTTGCCTTCGTCGCATGTGGTGGTCTGGTAACGAGCGACAACCAGCAGTACAAACAGATTGGACAGAGCGTCGCACCTGTTTGAACCGACAGTTGCCGTTGAAGATGAGCAACTTCCATTGCGAAGCAATCAGGTGACGCAGGCATCTGCTGCCGCAACCAACACAGCGAAATGGACTATCTGGCATTTTAGCGTTAACTCCTTTCCAACCTGCACGTTACTTTTCTGTCGAGGGCCGCTAATGTGTGGCTCACAATTGGTGTCCCACTTGTCTCAATATGGACAAGTCGTTTTCGTGGGCATCACCTTTGGCAGCCATTTCTGCGGGCATTTCCACCCATACGGCTATCAACTTCATACACTTCGAACCATGTAAGCACATATGCTGGTCTCAGTTTTGAGCAAATCATGGCCGAAGTAGGCCACAAGCACAATTTGCCCATGGCTGCAGCAGGAAAAAACGAACGGGGAGCACCAGGTACGGTGTGTGTACACTGGGAGTCTATGTCGCTGTGCGGACTGCAGGAGCAAATGCTTGCCTCGAGAGACTGCTTACCAATGCAACTGACCAGCCCCCCACATCTGAGAAATGTAACACGGCGACCACAACCAAGTGGGGTAGCAAAACCAGATTCTGCAATCTATCATTCAGTGTAGCTTGCGCAAAGACCCAGGCTATCGAGGAAGAAGAGCAATCATCAATGAGACTAGCAATATGGAAAATGAGAAAGCTTGCATTCAAGAGAGAAGCCACTCTGCTCTGCAAGCATTGAAGGCCAAAAACATCAAGAAAAGTAAAATGGTGCATAGCAAACAGTGCGTAGGTTAATGCAAGACACATGTCGATGTTGCATCAGCTATTTCAGGAGAGGAATTGTGCATGACAACATGCACTAAAAGCTACTGCTACAGATATGTTATGCTACTAGACAGTGACTGGTATTAAGTATCAGCAAAGAATCAGTTGACCTTTATGTTTGGATGAGGATGAATGATCTCTAACGAGAATGGGCAATGAAAAAGCTTGCATTTATAGAAGACAAATTACATTTGGCACAAATGGAATTGACATGACCAGGAAGCTGATTAAGGGCAAACTGACGGAACTCTTTTGGCCAGCGTCGTCCGTGCTTGATCAGAAGTTGCAGGTGCATCTGAAGACGAAGAATTTCTATAAAGTCCTTTTTCAGTTACCTGGATGACTCAGCCAATTTGTCCATGCTGGTGAAATGGTGGCTGAAGCTCTTTTCAGTCTTGACACAGTGCTCTGCAGACTAGATATCTCATGCAAATTCTTCTGCATGCGCTTCTTTGTTCGTGGTGTAAAAGCCTTGCAAATTCAGCTCCAGCCCCTTTCTGTTGGTGTGGATAGGAGCTCCTGTGATGACCAAGGTATGCTTGGCATGGACTCTGTTGGGGCAGAACGGTGACACATGAGGTACAGCACAGATTAGCCAAACTCACGTGTGTTTTCTTTTATGTTCGAACCAATTATACTGAACCATAAACATGAACAAACATTCATTTCTGCTGCAAACAAATGACATGTATCTCAAGACTAGCAAGCCAATACAGCATATATCAGGCATATTTATTTCTGAACCACATGTTGTTTACCTTGTAGTAGCAGCCAATGTCCACACAATGGCCTTGTTGTAACAGGCAGCAGCTTCTGTTTAGTGTGTGGAGTGTGTTGCTTTATACTTGTGCCATCCACATTACTGCATGTCTGGAACAGAAATTTTGACTTAATCAGAAATTGAAAAAGCACAATGTTGAAATATGAAATGCAAGAAAGTGTGACATATATATTGTAATCGTTTGCAACTACAGAATAGATGCAAATGTACCCTGTCTGTTCTAGGGCGCTTAAGCCGCACGTTAAATAAATATTGCTATTGTCCATAAATTTATGTCTGCCTAACTATACAATGCATGTAAACAGTTTAAGTATTATTAAGATCATCAATCAGAACATTTGTGCGTTCATTTATACACTGGAAGAGATCACACTGCTGGTTATACAAGCAAATGCATGAAAGTCATGAAGCTATTAGAACTGATGCATTATTTTTCTGCACGAACGTGATGCACTGCTGCAACGATAAATGCCCTATGGTAAACCAAACTGAACAAACAAGAACATTTGGAACCAACAAGTACGAAATATGAGTGAATTATCACGCTTGCAACTGTTTAATACATTAAATTCTGTACTTTCACATCATTTTACCAAATGATTATTCGGTTTTGTGGACGAGAGAAGTTGCCGGTGGACTGGAAAAAAAGTTTTATATGTATATTGTTAAGGCTACCCAGTCACCTATGGCTACGGCTACAATAAGATGAAAAATGAGGCGCGCGTTCCCATATCGCTCTTTCTTTCCCGATTGTGTGTGTATAACGACAGCCTCGCAAGTAACGGTTTATTTAGGAAACAGCAACGGAGGATCCCGACTGCCATATGTTGTGTAGGATCTAGTTCGTTAACTTGTCTGCGCCTGTAAGTTAATGAGACGAATATTATATAACGATTCAAGCAGCGGTGTTAAACGACTCACCGTTATTGCCATTGTCAGCCGCACCAGAATCCAGCTCCCGTTTCGATGCAGACGTGTTCCGAATGGCTCACGACGGAAACCCGACTTTCGGGCTTACATGTCCGCTTGCAAACACGTCACTTCACCCCAGGTTAAATAACGCGAGACATCGAAGCGCAATAAACTAGTTTTAGCAAAAAAGAAGCAACCAGTCTGAGTGCACGCACGAATGAATCCGTGCCGCCATGCACTCGAAAATACCGGTACAAATTTTAAATCCAGGCCAGAGGTCACGTGAAAGATCGATGATGCTGAACGCTATTTGCGTTTATAGTGACAAAGAAACAATAAACTTACTTACAAATAATACAATATCAAATTAACAATGATAAGTTCGCCCTCTTTTTCATCTAATAAACGTGCTTCGGCAATTGTAGGAGAAAGTTTGCAAAAAAAAATTGCGCTTATTACGGCGCCTCCAGTGGAAAATGTTCAAAGTAACGTAAGCATCCCAAAGTGATTCTACTATGCTGGTTTTATTAGCAGCAGCGCGCTGTCGATTTTTTCGCCCTCTGTGGCCATTTGTTGAACTTGAGAGTGTGCGGGGCCTGACGGCGTGGCAACGATGTCACATACCCAGCGACATGAGAACATACCCAGTGGTGCAAACTGAACGGCGAATACGCAAAATAACTGCAGACTGCAATATCACCGGAATCGGCCAATCAATGCGAAAAGCACCAATCGCGCTAAAACTGAGGAAGGAGCGCAACGAGCTATGATAAACTAACGCTTTAATAAATTCGGTTACAATTCATACACGACTGTCACCAAATATACGAATAGCCGTAACGCGTCTTATATTTACACGTGTACTTATCTTTATCGGGCGACCACGTTTCGCCGCCTAACAAATGTTATCGCACACCGCGGGACGCGCCTGCATGCATCCGAAGATTCTGGAAAGTTATCGATGCTTCTATCCGGCTGTCTGTTGTCGCCGAACCTTGTGTTATTTGATTTCATCGCGTGACGCGAATGGTGTAGAACTTTGTGGAAGGCACGCGGGTCCCAACGATTAGTCTGGAACATTGCACGACTGCTGCATAAAAGCCGACGCGCTTGGCCCGCTGATCAGATTTTTGACGATCGCCGACTGTGTTCGCCGCTATCGTTGTGCTATAAGTGTAGCCTGTTTTGTGGGCACAGGTTCGCCCAATAAAATTTAGTTTTGTCGTTCACAGTGTTGCTACTGTGTTCTTCAACGTCACCACCACGTGACAATATCATGCGCGCTTGTCTCGTCTTTCGTGCTTTCCTCCAAACACGCGGTGCAGTGATATCATGTAAGTATGGCCGTAATCTTTAAGATAAACAATCTATTGCCGAAATAATGTCGTATTCATGTCATTACCTTCGTTTTTTTGCGAACATTCCTTCGTTGTTTTGTTTTACTTTCGTCATTGTTCCCCCATCTGCAATCTGTCATCGTCATCCCGTCGTGATTGTGTAGCTATCCTTCTGTCGTCGACATGCCATCATCGTTAGCACTCGTCACTATTGAGTAGTCAGATTAGTATTATGGTCATGCTGGTAACACGCCATTGTCACTTTATCGGCATTGTGTGCTCGTCGTTATGTCGTCTTCGTCATGGCATTGTCGTCATTGTGTTGTTATGCAATCGTCATATATTTCTGGTCGTCGTCAGGCCGCGACGTCCACCACACACGTTTCCGTCCTCATGCCATCATTGTCGTCCTTCTACCTTTGTAATGCTATCTTAAGCATTATGTGGTCTTCATGCTCTCGTGGAATGTCGTCATTGTGTTCCATCATTGTCATTCTAGTGTCGTCATTCCACTGTCATCGCGTCGCTGTCGTCATTCCACCTTCGTCATAGCATCGTTGTTAACATGTCATCTTCACGCATTCGTCATTGTTCGCATTCTTTCAATCGTCGTCATTCCAGTGTCGTAATCTAACTATGAGCACGCCGTCATCATCATTCATTCGTAGTCGTCGCTCAATTAGTGATACGTGGGATCCTCATCTTCGAGCACCAGAAGTTTAGACTGAGCTAAGCGCTTACTCAAAAGAAGGAGTCTAATGTTCATAGTCAGTGCCATACTGGCAAATGGTTGCAAAATAAAGCAGCGTTTTTCTAGATCATTCCAACGAAACATGGTCTAAGCAAATTGCCATAGTGCGAGGGATTCCCAATTCCCATTTTTTAGGATATACGATGTCAGGGATCGGCCCATATTGTAGGGGGGGATGGCTGTATAGCTGGACAGAAAACTGGTCCAACTATGCCACGAATGTTATTTGCATTAAAAGGCAGCTTTCGTACGAGCTCAGAAGCATTCGTATGGCCAGGTGATCAGTGGGACATCAAACTTTAAACTAAATTATGGGGTTTTACGTGCCAAAACCACTTTCTCATTATGATGCACGCCGTAGTGGAGGACTCTGGAAATTTCGACCACTTGGGTTTCTTTAACGCGCACCTGAATCTAAGCACGCGGGTGTTTTTGCATTTCGCCCCCATCGAAATGCTGCAGCCATGGCGCGGATTCGATCCCGTGACCTCGTGCCCAGCCACCCAACATCACAGCCACTGAGCAACCACGGCAGGTTGTGAGACATCAACCTAGGACAGAGAACAATCGGACCAATAATACGTCCTATCATGGTTTCGCCCGAAGACTCACCATGTACATCATAAAGAGCAGTGGGGATAAAGAATACCCCTGCCTAAGTCCCTTGTTGATGTCAACATTCTCCTCGCTCCTCATCCATTCCCATTCAACGCAAACTGCATTTTCTAGGTAAATCTCTCAAAAGCTGCAGACAAGCGTCACCTAAACCAGTCTACGTTGTCATAGCCTCCAGTAATTACTAAAAAATCCACATATAATTGTCTGCTTTCTACTTTTGATATTTCTATACACTGAGTAAGAACAACTAAGTTATCATCCAAACGCCCACCGGTTCTCAAGCCATTCTGAAGTACCCCCAAAATGACATTATTCTCTGCCCAAGCTTGCAGCTTTAATTTGATTTCCTGCATTGATAGCCTGTATATTACCGGTGTAATGGTCAATGGTAAATACGAGTGAATTCTATCTTTCTTCCCCTTACCTTTATAAATTACATTTTTCGACTTTGTCGCCAACTGCCTGGTAATTGGCGATCTTTTAAAGTTTTTTTCCACTGCTTTCACCAGAGCTTCGTTACTTGTTGGTCTTGTTCATTTATCAGTCTAACGAGAACCTCGTCTAGGCCTGTGGCTGTTCGCTTAGGAAATTTTCTTCGGCTTCCTTGCAGTTGAAATTTGTCAGCACCAGCTACTTTTCCACCTGGGTCTCTTCACGGCCGTCTTTTTTTACAGCTTCGTCATTGCCTTGGAAATATTCGGCTGTTATTTTTCGAATGTAATTTACTGCCGCTTCCCGTTCCACTTTGTTTCCATCTTCTTCTAGGATGTGTTGTTGTATAGTTGACGACTTCCTGCCTAATAATTTTATGTCGTTCCAAAATATTCAAGGTGCGGCCTTCTTTTTCTCACGTATATCTAACAACCAACGTTCACTTTCGCCTTTTATTTTTGCTTGCACCAGTATTTCTACCACAGAATTTTTCTCCCGGTATATTTCCCACTTACTGGCTACTTCATCCTGTGGCAACTGCGCCTTCCTTGCCTGCCTGTGCTCTCGGGATGCTTTCTGTCGTTCGGCGATCGCTTCTGGTATCGCCCTGTTCCACCAGCCTTTCGGTTTCTTGCTTCGTTTCCAATGATCATGTTGTTTCTCTTTCCGTATTTCTGTGGTTATTACAGTAAGAAGCTCACTATATTCCCACTCTTAACTTTGCCATTTGCCAAGTTCTTCCTCGACTCTAGTGACTATATTTGTTATTTCTTCAGCGTTGAAATTTAGACTGGCCGTTTTGCACTCCTTGCTCTCTTTCCCAACTACATATCCCATTTACAAAATGATGTTTTTATGGCCACTCCGTATGCTGCTATACCCTTCCTCATCAATGACCATTTCTTTCAACTTATCATGAATTCCTTCCGTCATCAGGCAGTAATCAATAGTTGATTGTCCGTTTCAAACTTCCCACGTGATCTGCCCTTCACACTTAGGCCCTGTATTCACGATAACGAGGTTATGCTGCTCACAAAGGTCTAGCATTGACTTCCCGTTGTTGTCGGTACAGCCATCTAAATCCTGTATGTGGGCACTCATGTCACCTACGAGGATAATTTCAGCATCATTCCCGAAACCCTTCATATCACATTTTATACATTCCACTAACTATTTATTCTTCTCTGTGCAATTATTTCCGGTCCGCAAATACGTAACGCCCAGCCAAGTTTTTTTCCCCACTCATTCTACCTAATAACCAAAGATGCTCTTGACATTTTGAATTTACACTTTTCCACTTGGCTGCCTGATTGATGAGCATTCCGAATCCCCCTCCCTGTCTTTCCTACATAGTTCTGTTGCACCCTTCCCAAACATAATTCTCAATCACTGGCGGCTCTTCGGAGTCTCTAAGGTGCATTTCTGTAACCGCATAGACCCCTATTTGTTCTCTATTTAACTGCTTCTCAATCTCTGCCCACTTTTCCTTTCTTCTGCCGCCCTGCATGCTTATGTAGCCTATTGCATGGCGAGCTCTCTTTCTTGCTTTCCTACTTTTTCTTTTATTGACGGCGATGCTATACTGATGTTCCCTGAGGGGACCTTCCCTTACAAAAATGCTTATTAACATTATTTAGAATTATTACCAACGTTCTCTTTACTTTACTGACACTCTATTTACATTTGCATTCTAGTAACATTTGTTGATGCACTGTCAAAATACTTCTTAGTTTTGTACAAAGAATGTTTTAAGTACACCGTTAAAAGACTTCCTTCATACTTTTGTATAAAGGATATTTTAAGCACACCGTTAAAAGACTTACTTCTTACTTTTGTATAAAGAATATTTTATATAAATCGTTAAAGGACTTCTGTCTAATTTTCTATATAGAATATTTTAAGTACACTGTTAAAAGAATTCCTTCTTACTTTTGTATAAATGATATTTTAAGTACACCATTAATAGAACTCGTTCTTACTTTTGCTTAAAGAATATTTTTAATACGCCTTTAAAAGACTTCCTTCTCACTTTCATATGAAGAATATTTTAAATGCGCCGTAAAAAGACTTCCTTCTTGCTTTTGCACATAGAATATTCTAAGTACCCCCGTCAGCATGTCTTATTCTAGCTTTTGTCCATATAACAGCTTGAGTACTCCGCCAAAAGTCTCGTTACTTTTGTGTAAAGAATGTTTTACTGTACATCATCAAACAATTTTTTTTTCGGAAGGACATGTACACTCAGTACGTCAACAGCTCGTACTGCTCTCCGAAAAATATTTAGAATGGGAAGTAATTTGAGAGTTCTTGATACATTTTTCTAACACGCTATTATGCCGATATATGAGATACTCAGGAATCAAGCTCTTTGTTTTAAATCATAGTTCCAATCCAAGTCGCTAACGAATTGTTGACGGAGTGCTACCAAAACGTGTAAAGAAATATGTTCGTAAACTGTTACAACTAATCTTTTTAAAGGTTCTACTTTACTACGTGAGCGTGCGGTGACGTCAGCACGCTTCGAGAAAATTTGCTTGAGCTGCACCACCTGACCGGTTTTGTAGCGGAGCAATGTGCAGGCCGCGCACCAGTTGCACAGATTTATCGCGTCCTTGGGGCTGGTTAATGAAAGGCCGATTTACGCTTGAGCCGTGACGCGTGCGGTCGTGCGGAAAACTGTACATTTCGCACACGGTTTCACAAATTTTGGTATACACTGGACTCGCACATGCAGTGTAAGCCGATATGTGTGTACCAGTCTGCGAAATGTGCAAATTTTCACCCGACCACATGCGTGCGGGCAGGCGGGTGGTGTGGCGCGGGGCTCGAGCGTAAATGGCCCTTACCACGCACTGCTGTTGCAAGGCCACCAATTAGCTTTGAAACGAGATAATCAGGTCAGTGCACTTCGCGATATAAATAGTACGCCCTAAGCTGGAGCGTGTCTGCATGAAAGTGTCATGACATTTGTTAAAAAGAACAAAACCAGCCGAAACTCGGGGTAAAACTGCGCTGGAGCGTTGCCGCTGAAATGTCGAAAAGGCTGCAAAATACAGCTGCTGCTGAGTGAGAGGGAGTATTGACCTGAGAAACGCACAGGTCGAACAGAAAGAAAAGCTGAACTCTTTGCAAGTAACACCTTTCAGTGAAAAAAGAATGAAATTACCCTTACTGTATAAAAGTATAGCTTTGTACGCGTCCCTATTCACACGCTTTCGTCCCTGCCTCCTACCGACGGCTTCTGCACATTAAAGGAAACTAATAGGTCGTTGCATCAAAGTGATGGCAAAGTAACTATGTCAACTGATCTGCTTTACGGCGATGGTAGCTTGCTGTGTGTGAAAACAAATTGAAAAAAGAAGTAACTATGCACTGTTACGTTTCGCCTACGACGCGCGGTATAGCCGGCGCGGATGCAACGGACGCCGGGGCTTCGTTCAAAGCGGCGGACATTTTGGCCCGTTCGACGCCGCCGCAACGCCTCCCCGCCAAGCGCGTCCAGGCGTGTTTCAATGCCACGTGTCTTCGTGTGTGCGTGTGTGTGTGTGTGCATGTTGGTGCCCACGCTTGTCAAAGCGCGGCAGCCGGGGAGGGGAGCTCCCCAAGTGTGAAGCGAGGAGGTCTGACCGGCGCCCGCCCGCCGGATGCGTCACTACACTCGTCCCAACGTGTTTCTCAGCGTGTCCGTGCCCCGCAGTCACGTGGCCTCCTCCCGAGACGTTTCCTCTTGCCCTCAACTCCGAGAGTATAAGAGCAGCTGCCCCCGGACGCCGAAAGAGAGGCTCCGATTTCTTCCGTTGAGTTACGTGCTCTCCCGTCTCTCCACTTCGGTCGACCTGACCGCCCGCTCTTTTGCGATGTTAGAATAAACAAGTTGTTCTGTTACCAGTCGACTCATGCTTTGCCGGGACCTTCGGATGATTCCAGTTGTGCCCCAGGCCGCCAGGCCAACGCTACCCTTGGGGCTTGCGACCCATTTCCAACAACGGGCGTCAGCGCTGAGATTCCAACTGGCTGCCAGCGGTGAGATCGCGACAACGGAGGCCAGCAGCGAAGATATGCGGTTGACTGTATGCTGAGCAGCACAACGACCATCCGGGAGCAGTGCAACGAGCCCTGTGTGATGACTGGTTGCCTGCAGCGGAACGACTGCGCTGAATTCTTGGCTGCGAGGTTTGGTGAGTGCGGGACTTTCTTCTTCTGAGTTTTGCCAGGCTTTTGTTAGTGTCAGAAACAGAGCTGGTAATTGTGGTTGTCGTTGCTGCCGGGTTAGTTTGCGGCAAGACAATAGTAGGCAGTAGAGAAAGCAGCATTCAGAGTAGCCATGGATTGGAAGTCGTTGCGCAAACCGAAATTGCTGGAGCTTGCAAGAGAGTTGGGTCTGGATGTCTCAGACAAACTCAGAAAACCAGAACTGCTAAGGGCTATTCTTGAGTGAGAAGCTGAGGATGACGAGCTGTCGGAATGCCTTGAGACCATTGAGGAGAGGGAGACGGGAAAAAGACAGGAGCGCGAACTTAAAGAACAGAAAGAGAAACAGGAGCGCGAACTTAAAGAACAGAAAGAGCGAGAGCAACAAGAGAAAAAAGAAGAGCGCGACCGTCAACACGCTTTGGAAATGAAGCGTCTCGAGATTGAGATGGAACGCGCTCGTAATGGAAGTCAGGCACACGGTGCAGGAGAACGAGTATTGTTCAAAATGACTGACCTGATGCGGCCGTTTAAGCTTGGAGAGGACATTGGTTTGTTCCTGGTTAACTTTGAGCGAACGTGCGGGAAGCAGGGGTTCTCTCGGGAAACGTGGCCACAGCGCTTGCTCACTTTGTTACCCGGCGAGGCGGCCGACGTAGTCGCTCGCTTGAAGAGAGAGGAGGCAGAGGATTTCGACAAAGTGAAATCGAGTCTGCTAAAAAAGTACAGGCTGTCAGCGGAGGCGTTCCGTCGGAAGTTTCGGGAAAATGAGAAAGGCAGAAGTGAGTCATATACAGAGTTCGCCTACAGGCTAATGTCAAACATGCAGGAGTGGCTCAAAGAAGAGAAAGCGTTTAGTGATCACGAGAAAGTTCTGCAGTGTTTCGGGCTGGAACAGTTTTATAGTCGGTTACCTGAGAACGTGCGGTACTGGGTCTTGGATAGGCCAGACGTTAGTACGGTGGCTAGAGCCGCTGAGCTAGCCGAGGAGTTTGTGACGCGTCGGGCTCGCGGAGCTAAGGACGGTCAAAAGGGTGAATTTGGCTCCAAGTTTGAGAGGCCGAAGTTCACACCCATGAGAGCAAGGGGGAACACACGTAGTGCGGATGCGAGTGAAAGCAGTTTGACCGAACGAAAGGAGACGGCAGCAACCGAAGCCGAACGCAGAAAACGGTTCGAGATGAGGAAAGCGCGCGTGTGTTATACGTGTCAGAAACCGGGTCACTTTTCGGCGCAGTGTCCAGAAACAAAAACAAAAGTCGTGTTTTTGTCATTATGCAGCACTGACGAGAACATGAAGCTTCTCGAGCCTTACATGCGAGACCTCCTCGTGAACGGGAAAGAGTGCCGAGTGCTTCGCGATTCCGCAGCTACAATGGATGTAGTTCACCCCTCTTACGTAGAACCCGATATGTTCACGGGCGAGTGCGCATGGATCAA
This sequence comes from Dermacentor andersoni, assembly GCF_023375885.2. Lineage (NCBI taxonomy): Eukaryota > Metazoa > Arthropoda > Arachnida > Ixodida > Ixodidae > Dermacentor > Dermacentor andersoni. The sequence goes on from NC_092822.1 coordinate 102,709,638, forward strand.
GCAAGCCGTGGAAGCTCATAGCGTGTGTCTGCCCGTAGCAAAAGTGCTTATTCAAGGACCTTTCGGAGAACTTGAGACGGAGGCCGCAGTGTCATCTATGCTGCCCCCCCAGTACCCGTACCTATTTTCGAACAGGTCCGATCACCTCCTGCGCGAGAAGGGGCTTTTGTTTGGTGAGGCTAGCGTTCAGGCCTTAACCAGATCGAAGGTTCGGGAGCTCACTGCAAAGGCGGTAGTTGCGGGGCCGACGTTGTCGAACGATGAGAAAGGGTCAGAGGCGCAGCAAGCTGATATTCAGGGCACGCCCGAACTGAATAAAATTGAGCCTGTAGCGTTAAAGGCACCAGATACTGGAGAGGAAATGCCCGACACGGGAAAGTTAGAAGAGCTCTCTGCAGATTTGCTCATCGCGCCTACGTCAGACGGACTTAATAGGTTGCTAAAAGTCAGCCGGGCGGCTTTGATAGCCGAGCAAAAGAAGGATGGCAGCCTAGAAAACATACGCTGCATTGTCAAGGAAGGTGTCGCCAAGAAAAATGCTCGCTTTGTGGAAAGAGGTGGGGTCCTGTACCGGAAGTATCTAGACCGCAGGGGTGTGGAGTTCGATCAGCTGATCGTGCCTCAGTGCTACCGTCAGGATCTGTTGCGCTTGTCGCATGGGGGTTCGTGGTCCGGACACCTAGGAGTTAAGAAAACTAAGGACCGTCTCTTGCAAGAGTACTATTGGCCAGGGTGTTTTCGGGACGCAGACCACTTTGTGAAGACATGTGACACCTGTCAGCGGGTGGGCAAACCAGGGGACAAATCGAGGGTGCCGTTGAAATTGGTACCTATCATTACGGAGCCTCTTAGACGGCTCGTTATTGATACAGTGGGACCTCTGCCGGTAACAGCCACGGGGTACAGACACATTTTGACTGTGATCTGCCCAGCGACAAAGTTCCCTGAAGCAGTGCCGCTTAAAGAACTCAGCTTAATTGAGATAGTCAATGCACTACTGTCCATATTTGCGCGAGTTGGTTTTCCTGCGGAAATCCAATCAGATCAGGGCACAGTGTTTGCCAGCCCTTTGACGACAGCCTTTCTCGAAAGGTGTGGGGTAAAGCTGTTACACAGCTCAGTGTACCACCCCCAGTCGAATTCCATTGAGAAGCTCCACTCCGTCATGAAGCGCGTGTTGAGAGCATTGTGTTTTGAACAACAAACTGACTGGGAGCTGTGTCTGCCTGGGGTGATGTTTGCATTAAGGACCGCGCCGCATGCGGCTACGGGGTTTTCGCCAGCTGAGCTGGTGTACGGTCGCTCGCTGCGATCTCCGCTTCGCATGCTTCGAGACGGATCACTGCCCTCTCCAATGGCTGCAGACCATCTCTTCCACAAATGGCCGCCTCCTGCGCTGGAGCCTCGCTTTGCAACAACATTCCTTTGAGGTGCGTTACAAAAAGGGGAGTCTCAACGGTAACGCCGATGGCTTAAGTCGAAGCCCCTAACGTAAGAATCAGCCTCAAAGTTATTTGTTACTGATGTTTTTCTTCCTGAGGCAGGATTTTTAACATATTACTTTTCTTTAGTGTTTTAAAGTGATGACGTGCTTTCTAGTGCAATTTTCCAATTTGTGGACGCGTTCTGAGTGCTGCTAGACTACTGTAAGGAACTAGGCAGTGGTATAAAAGGGGAAAGAGCCTGGCAGGGCTTAGTGAGGGTTGTTTCGTGCTTGCTGACTGAGCGGTTGAGTTTCGGCGTAGTTCTAACGCTTGCCGGGAACGAGAACAAAAATGTCAACTCTCCCGAAGTCACTTTGCAGTGTCCTGTGTGAACCTGAACGAGAGAACGAGGCCTTCTCTGTGCGCTGCGCTCAAGAAACGCCGAAGGACGCCCGACTTCGGTTATGAGCATCATCGAGCGACATCCCTCCGGACAGCAGATGCAGTCCCCTGACCATCGGGATCTCCTTCCCCCGGCGGGGTGGTCTGTTACGTTTCGCCTACGACGCGCGGTATAGCCGGCGCGGATGCAACGGACGCCGGGGCTTCGTTCAAAGCGGCGGACATTTTGGTCCGTTCGACGCCGCCGCAACGCCTCCCCGCCAAGCGCGTCCAGGCGTGTTTCAATGGCACGTGTCTTCGTGTGTGCGTGTGTGTGTGTGTGCATGTTGGTGCCCACGCTTGTCAAAGCGCGGCAGCCGGGGAGGGGAGCTCCCCAAGTGTGAAGCGAGGAGGTCTGACCGGCGCCCGCCCGGCGGATGCGTCACTACACTCGTCCCAACGTGTTTCTCAGCGTGTCCGTGCCCCGCAGTCACGTGGCCTCCACCCGAGACGTTCCCTCTTGCCCTCAACTCCGAGAGTATAAGAGCAGCTGCCCCCGGACGCCGAAAGAGAGGCTCCGATTTCTTCCGTTGAGTTACGTGCTCTCCCGTCTCTCCACTTCGGTCGACCTGACCGCCCGCTCTTTTGCGATGTTATAATAAACAAGTTGTTCTGTTACCAGTCGACTCATGCTTTGCCGGGACCTTCGGATGCTTCCAGCTGTGCCCCAGGCTGCCAGGCCAACGCTACCCTTGGGGCTTGCGACCCATTTGCAACAACGGGCGTCAGCGCTGAGATTCCAACGGCACTCTTAATATACAATGACTTCTCTTCATAACACGGCGACAAAATTCTGAGGTCCGACAAGGGGTCGTCATGACATGCGCAATTATGGCATTCCGGATACCAAGAGCCAGGATATTAAAGGCCATGCATTTGCCGTGCTTCGGGCGTCTGCAAACAACGCTTTAGACGTGTATATTACTATAAATATACTACTACAATAAGTTTCAGCATTATATTGCGCTGGGCGGCATGGAGCAAAGTTTTGTCTTTGAAAGGGGCAAGTGCTGAAGATGTTATTGCGCAAAATAGTATAACCACCTCATTTACACTATATGATTTTTTTTCTATGTTTATTACATTTGTAGAAAAAAAGTTGGTTTTTAGAATTTAATTGTCTGGAAAAATAAAATTATATAGCCCCTAAAGGCACAACAAGATTGAGCCGGTTGTCTTGTGAGGTTTTTTTTGTTTTGAACCACGGCCATGAGGTACATTCCTCCCTCTAGTGCGGTTCCCAGAAAGGGGTGCGCACGCAAAGGCCAGCCACAGCTTTCACGGAGAGGCGATGAATGTCTAGGTGTCAGTCCACCATCGCAAGGGGGTGGGGGTGGCATGGTTCGGCGTAAAGAGGGCCTTTAGTTCCGCGGCGGTGAAGGCAAAGCGGGCGGATGGAAAGAATGTCACATGCCTATCTCGCGCATACGCAATAAGTTGGCAGTGGTCTGAGTCGAGGCAAAGAGGGAGACCATCGCAATCGCCATCAGTTCCTTTGCAACACCGGAATGGTACGGCCGGAACGATGTACTTACGTGTTTGGTCGCGTATTGTGGCAGCAATAACTATTTTCCTGCTGTTTATGCTTATGCTGTGTTGTGGCTAATTCATCGATGCAAGCCGACCAGCAACGTGTTTGCGAAGCCCACAGTGCTTCTTCGTTCCGTGATGTGAACGTTTCTACAACTTCTCTGCCAGCTAGAATTCAGTGTCCTGTGAAGTGATTTAATATTGACACTGTGCCTGTTTTAAACTGCCCACTGCACAAATAGCGAACAGCTGTCCTTCAAGACAGCACTGCGCCGAAGTTTTGTGTGTCTCCAAATTATAATAAAAGGTATGTTCTTTTCCATCATTTTTAATAAACATATTATTTTGATGTTATTTTAATTTCAGTTTCTTATGCCGCATTTTGGCGCGTTATTATAGCGCGAACTGTAACGACGTGAAATGTTTTGAGAACGATTTTCTTACATACTTGAATTATGCCGCATCATTCGGTTCGCTTGAAGTTGCTATAAACACGGAGCGTACAAATACTTCGTTTTCACAGCGCTCGCAATGACTTAATATCTAGCAAATATTGTCTGATCCAGAACTCATTCTTTGTTCTTTCCTACTTTGGCTGTGCAGGATGACAGGTAGGGAAATATTGAGCGTATAGTTTCACGGTTCACAATGACATGTGTTTCAGTGAACCGGTTAACAATGACATAGGTTGCACTGGTTAGACAAGTGCGAAGGTAAAAGGAAAACATTCTTCAATTCGAAGAATGTTAATAGTTGGTTGGTAGGAAGTTCGCAGAAAATATATGAACATTCTTCATTTGAAAGAGTGTTACTCGGGTGTATAAAGACTAATGACCATATGAAAGCCGTGGGAAGTCTAAAGACATCTTATGAACACGTTTCTATTGGGAGTTGGTGGCTAATTGTTTCTAGGGTGGTACTAGAGCGTTGTTAGGATGTATAAAGACAGTTGGTAGGATTGCAATTGACTGTTGGTAGGTTCTAGTACTCTAGTAATCTAAAGACAGTCTAAAAAAATGTTGCTAGAAATTTTTATACGGGTTCTTCATTACTACCTACTCTGGCCTCCTGAGCGCCCGTGGGCCCCCCAAAAAAGCAACAGCGCGACCAGCGAGTCGCCAGCCCACTTCTCGTGCAAGCCTGTAATTGAAGTGTATCCCGTCTCGTTTGAAACCACCACACCTTCTCACATCCCTGTTTACTTTGACAACCTCGAAGCCTTTCTCTCGGCTCATTTTCTATATCGCCTCATTAGCAGCCACTATGGCTCTTTGTACATGACTGTCACATACAGGCACCTCCATCACCGTGCAGGGATGCGTGTTAGTGAGAGCCATCTAGTGATACTGCTAGTAACCCAGTGAAACGCGTGCTTCACGAAGTATGGCTGGGTGGGCTCATTCGTTCTTACATCTTTTATACTCCGAGTTCGTTCGCTCACGCTGACGCCGATGCTTAATGCAGGAATGTGTGCAAAGGAGCGGCGCTCTAAAACTATTACTATTTTCCAATATAGTTAGGATCTCCCGAGCTAGAGTTTTCCCAAGTCTCGGCACCTTTTCAACTTGAGCACTGTGGGCTTCGTCAAAATGCTCTCAGGGCTGTGCTTCCTTCGCGTGAACCCCGCTTCAACACTGTTAAGGACGCTGCCTCGCATGCCGTCGCACTTCCGCGCCACAGTCGAGAGAGGAGGTTCTCGCTGTCCTCGATAAAGACGTCTATACTTGACAAAAGAGCGTCTACTGGGCCAAGTTTCCCTGGTGCATTTCGTGTGATTCACTTAATAATCAATAATGGGGTGAAAGAAAGGATCCAAGATCAGTGGCGAGAACATTGTAAGTGGGCTGAAGCGAATAGGGAAAAGCGGAGATGCGTGGTAGGAGCACAAACAGTATTATCGCACCAAACACAGTGCCATCTGAAGTTGTATTCACTCAACAATTTTGTGGCGCACAATATGGGCAAGATAAATTTACTTAAACCTAGGCGCTTCGCACCTGGAAAGCACACAGACCTTTAGTTGGATAAGCGCAAACTCAAACACATCTCTCATTTGTATATACAGAGATTGCTACACGCATTAAACTCGTTGAAACTTGTGTTCAGTTCATGGTACTTTGGCCAATGTGACGGTTCATCTGTGGCGTGTGTCAATGGAGCCAATTTTACATTAGAGCTGCTAAATACACAATCTCGAAGAGCCCCGGTGCATGCTCAAGATAACTAGCAGTTGACGTCAGCTTATGTACTCAGCATTTGGGGTAACCATAACGTTGAACAGGGAGGTTTAAGATAAATACACATTTTTCGCATTCTTTAAGTTAACGTCATAAGGAAATGTGTAAGAAATTCTAGCAGGACCCCATGCCACGATCAGTATTAAGTTGAACGACTTGTTGTTGGGCTTGGTGTTTCCCTAAGCACATGTTGCAGCGCAAAGGCAAAATCATAGTTTCCTACAATAATTACTAGAGGGAACTCTGGCGCTAGTGTCTACGGGACCTGCAACAAGAACGGATGTACCATGCATGGGAATTATGGGAAGTACATGGATTTGCCTAAACTTGGTCTTTTTGGCTACAAACGGCCTTGTGACTTTGTAAACTAGTCATTTTCAACGATTTACTGCATAATAAAAAATTAAATAAACATCATTAAAATCTTCCGACGGAACGATTCGAACACAGGAACTCCAGCACAGAAGCCTGATATTGAAACCATTAAGCCTCGGACGCATGTAACGACAAGCGAGTGCAACGCCTTTATGAATTTAACGTGCGCATGCCAGTGCCTTGAGACGCTTGGCGCGTTTCGATTTGGCCACCTGGACAAGCTCAATCGTTGCAATTAATAACAATTGTGCGTGTTGGCGGCTTCTTCCGCACTTCGAAGAGTCTAGATTGCGTTGAAATTTACAACCATAAGATTTCTATAGCGTAATACACAAAGCCACAAGAACGTCTGAATCCACAAGCACGAAGATCAGACGTATCCATGTACTTCCCATCATTCCCATGGTGGTACGACTGCAGCGCCACAGTTCCCTCTAGTAATTATTGTAAGAAACTCTATGGGCAAAATTACAAAGACACACATACACACGTCACAAGTCCCATCGATGAAATATAACGACGAATGTTTACTCGAAGGCAACGAACACTGAAAAGTAATGTAGCAACAGAACATATTACCACTTCTAAACACCGTAGCCGCTAAGGCAACACGCCGGCTGACTGGAGATTATTGCCGCTATCATGCGCTCGAATGGGAGAAAAAAAAAGGGCAATGACTCAAGTAATGATTTGTGCGGTACTGCTTTCGTTCTTCCGTTCTAAGGGTGAAGTTCCCCAGATGATGATACTCAGCCATCATCCAACGTAGACAAAAAGCAGGTGGACAAGACATGCTTATAGGTAACCGCTTAGGCGTAAATACATAAGAGATAAAAAGGGCGAATGTAACTGTTCAGCTATCCTAATGACTGTTAGATCCAAGACTACGAAGCCCTGCTGATCGATCGGCAATTCTCATTTTAGCCATGTCTAATAAATGTCATTTCAATTTTTATATACGTCCAATAACCAAAGAATGAATAATGGCAGCGCCGTTGGCCCGCTCCACAGACATAATTATCAATATGAGCAAAATCTATGGGGAAGGGCCTACTCTGAAAATCAGAAAAAGAAATCCGAAATCAAAACTATTTTTTTTCTACAACCACGCTTCCCTTTTGGTCTTCACGTCCCGGCATCGGTGAGAAACGCAACACACACGCAATATACTGCTAGGAAGTTCTGAACTTCGGCAGCGTCCCTTGTCAGCAAATAGTTTGGGGCATGGCGTCGCCAACCCGCAAACACCAGTCTCATTGGGGCTTTGTTTGAGGGGGACCAATGACCGTTGTCGGTCGGCGGAATCCGAACTCGGTGTCTCGAAGGCCGCGTTCTCCAAATCCTTCCTTTACGTCCGCACCAAACGTACGAGGCCCGAACACAACGCAAGCTTTCCGAGCACAAAAAAAAAAAGAACAGACGTTTCCCGCTGGGACGCGCAGGGCAGTGAACCCCTACTTCGTATCAATAACACTTGGTGCCGGGGTAGCGAACCGGAACCTTCCGGTTCGCTTCGGGTTCTGGTTCGGTTCTGCGTTCAGTTCCCTGAACACCATTCCGTTTCGTTTCGAACCAGTTCAAATGAGGTCGAAGAAAAAAAAAACACAAGAAACAGGAGTGCTTTTTTTACACGTTTAGTGCTAGATTTCGTTTCTCTGTCACGTCGGCATGAAAACAAATTTATAATGTAGGTTTCTTTTCGTAAATGTGACTTAACTGTACAATCCACTGCAAAATGTTTTTCATGGGAGGCCAACGTTTACGTCATTAACTAAAGCAAAACAAAGGGTTTGCAGGGATAATTAAGGCTGCCCAACAGTATGAATGTGAACGTATTACTCTTTATAGCCGTAAGTTTATATTTGTTTATATATTGTAAATCATAAATTAAATAAATTTATTTTTATTATTGGGTCATAAACCCCAAGTTGTTTTCTTGAGGAAAATAACAACGGTTCTACGTAGCCGCCGCGGTGCCGCCTTGAGCTCAACTACACTCGCCGACCAGTGACGGGCCTCACCTCGGCCCCAAAGAATGAAACCTTCATTAGACAGTTTTAGTATAGCGTAAAGCAGCAAACGCAAAGAGTTAGCGTTAGGGTTGCGTGCACCACACTGCGCATGCGCTATACGTAAACGCTGCTGGAGCTCTTACGTACGTACGCTATTTTCAGGATTTAGCGTTGAACGCTAACGCGCGCAAGGGGAGCCTTACGTACGGCAAGATGGCGGCGTCAGTCGAAGTGAGAGCAGCCCGCTTCGGATCTATCGAGTCGTCTGCCTGAACTGCTAGGCTCTATCCTTCCCCACTAATGCTCGTGTTCGCCTTAGATTTGTGTGATGATGCTTCGGCAGCGGCGCACAGGTGACAAATGGGCGTTGTTTGCGATATACGTCCTCGATTAGCCGGGCAGTAGGCTCAACTTGAGGGTTTGCTAATGTTTGCTCATGTTTGCTGTATCCGCCTCGAGATGGCGCCCAAGTGTATTTCGCTCGTTCGCTTGGTGTAAAGCCGCATGTGAAGCCGATGCATGTCATGTTTTCCGCGGCAAAACACAGTAGTGTGGTCGGTGCTGTGGTCACAATGCGTGTGCGTTTTACCAACGACGACGATATGAACCTCGTGAAGGAGGTTTTCGCCTTGAACCCATTCGGATGGACGTCAAGGTGGGCGTCCGTCGTAAAAAATTGGAAAGAAGTGGGAAATCCGCTTTCTGGAAGCGAAATTGCCGGCGAAACGTTCCCTCCGGTATAGCTTAGACGTTGAGTGGATCTTGAGGACACGTATAACCTGCGCGGTCGCTCTCATTCCCGAAGCATGAGGGCGTCTATGTCATCCCAACTTAAAAAGGACACGTAATATGGGTCCCACAAAACACTCGATCGCGGCATGCCAAGATTAATCGGTGTGTTTCGCGACTCTCGACAAAACAACGCTCAAACCAAACACCTGCATGCGTAATTAACGCAGCGACTGTGGCTTTCGATAAGCTTGACTTAGGGACACACTTGCGGATTCGACATTGGATAAGCTCGACATTCCGTATGGATTTGGCTTTCCAGTACTTTGTGTTTTTACATCTAAATGGCGCTGTATTTGTTTGCGTTAACGTTAACGCTTTTCACCGTTCCGCTATTCTAAAACACTACCTTGTGCCGCGCAGTGCAGTCTTTCTTCGCGTTGCGTCGCACGCTAACGCGAACGCAAGGATTTTACGCTATACTAAAACTCTCTATTCCTTCGAACATATCTTAAAGGGAAGCTAAACAGTCTGTCGAATTCAAGAAGACGCTCATATACGGATGCGGGAACCTTATAAACCATGCAGGTAAAATTTTGGGGGGGATTTTTCACTTAGGAGCGACGCAATCGTCGGTTAAAATTGCGCTGTATCTCCGCCCCCCGTCGAGCGCCGCGCGCTGCTGCTGACGTTGACGATGCGAGCGGAGACCGGAAACGGCGGCGTAGTGACGTCAACACTGGTGTTCCGCTCCTTCGCAGCCTCCACGACTGTGCCTGACCGGGCTTATTTCTGCGTGCGTGCCGTCCTAATCTGCTTCGCTCGACCCTACATTCGTTTATTTGTGTGTATATAGGAGTGGTAGTTGACGTGCGCAGCATCAATTGAACTTGTAGGCCGATCATGCCGGCGTTCTGTGCAGCGTACGCTTGCACGAACACCAGCGGCGGCGACGATGTTCCGATGTTCCATTAGTTCCTGCAAGACAAGAAGCTTTCAGCTAAGTGGGAGGCTGCTGTGAAGCGAAACGACTTCAAGCGCTCAAGAACAAGTGTTGTGCTCTAACCACTTCCGTGACGATTACTACCGGAGTTTATCAATAATGCGTGCTTTGGGTTCTCCTAAAAAAAATCGCACGCTGAACGGAAGGTGTATGTTTATCGCCCACCCTTGACGCAGGTTTCATCGCCAAGCGCCGCGAATTTTCTATTCGCACGTGTGTTGTGAAACAGCCTGCATGCAGCTACCATACCGCGGTGCAAGCGTAAAGTTTGCATGTGTTGGAAAGCCTTCTCACGCCAAGACGCTGCACCCCCATTCTCTAGCACACATAAGAAACCGACCATCTCACGTAGCCGACGGAATTCGCCGGTTACGAGTAGCGTGCGGATGGCGCGCTGATGAAGGTGCTACAACGTAAACTACAACAACCGGTAAACTTTTCCCGCGTTTAAACAGTCTGTGTAGATTGCCAACAGCTTTAGGGCAGCGCACAAATGCTGAAGATCGCATCACCGCTTACGTTCTACGAGGAGGCATGCAGGAACATAACACTACAGTTGTTTGCCCAGAAACGTACTCACTGGAACGGTGAATGCAGCTTAGCAATAAACCT